>NC_056728.1:848908190-849208190 GCF_019279795.1 Protopterus annectens | reverse complement strand
GTGGCCAAATAAACTATGTAAGTTGTATTGCAATTAGCATAACAATCAAACTTAGTTATATCTAGTGACTGGATGAATAAATTTGATATCCGATATTACATCTTCACAACAACTACAGTTATGACAAGGAATAGTACCTTTCCTATTAGTTGTAATACTACCATTATTCCCATTAGAGCCAAAATCTTTATAGCATAATTTCTGCTTAAGACGTCTTTCATTTTTATATGCAAAATATGGTCATTCAGTTATAATATTTTTAAGCTCAGGCATTGATAATAAAATATTCCAATTATTTCGTATTATAATTTCTATTCCTCTAGATCTAGTATTATAGGTTGTGACATATTTAAGTCTTCGGTTTCTAATGTTACTATTTGTCACTACTTGTCTTCTCTCACTAAAAAACGGAGCTGCTATATCCGATCTCTTTCTCTTCTATAACATTCTGTGTTAAAGTGTTCATACTTTCCAAATCATAGCCCCTATCTAAAAACTCTTGTTTAATCTCTTCCATTTGTTCGAGACAATTATCCACCTCAGTATTCAACCTGCTAGCCTTACAAAACTGACTTTTCACAATTCCTTTAAATGTATGGGGGGCATACATGCTACATCTGTGTGTGTACCTATTGGCATGAACTGATTTCTTATGCACAGATGTTTGAAGCTTTCATCAGTTATATGCAAATTAATTTCCAAAAACGCAATATTAATATCTGAGGCATTCAATCTGAAGCTTAAAAAATCTGTTGTTTCTTCCAGGCATTCAACAAAATTTGCTAAACTTTCTAAAGTGCCTTTCCATAAAAGGAAACAATCATCAACAAATCTCTTGTAAAATATTAAATGTGTATCATAAAATTCATTTCCTTTGCAAACATGTTTAATCTCCCATTGATTTAGTACAAGATTTGCGTAAACATTGGCCATTGGTGTACCCATGGCCGGGTCTATATTAGAACATCGAAATTTCATAATTTCGAATGTTCTAACATCGACCTCTATTCACTGAATGCTGACAACATCAAACATTGAGAACAGCAATTTTTTCCTAGGGAAAAAATTTGCTGTTCCGAAACACATACACACAACACAAGCACACCAAACAAACAGCAATCTACACACATACACCCGGAATCTTACAGCTAACCCTACACTAAACTGTACAAACACCACTAACTATCCACTTACCTTAACCCAAACCCTAACCCTAAGGTCCGTCACTATCGCACACTCACCTCACCCGTGCCCTAACCCTAACTCACCTAACCCGCCCTAACCCTCATGTCCACACAATCACACACATAACTCTCTCGCGCCCTAACCCTAACTCACCTAACCCATGCCCAATCGTACACTTACCTGAACCCGACCCGTAACTTTCCACCACAGCACTGAAAATAGTGAAATGACAGAAACAGACAACCAAATTCTTTCCCTAGGAAAAAATGTGGTTATCTGTCATTTCACTATTTTCAGCTGAATAGGGGTCTATATTAAAACATTTGAAATTATGAAATTTCGATGTTCTAATATAGACCCCCCCCCCCATGGTCACCCCAGAAGTCTGCAAATTGGGTTTATCATTAAACAAAAAAAATGTTGTTTGAGAGAATAATATCTATTATTTCACAAATCGTAGCTATTTTCCTAGCCATCATATCTGTATTACTATTCAAAAATTCACAAATATTTTCTAACCCATAGTCAATCTGTATAACCATATATAGCGAATTTATGTCCTATGTTGTCATAATAAATTTCTCGTCCTTATTATTTTCAATCCAATTAAATAGTTGTTTCAAAAAGTCACCTGAGTCTTTTATTACACTCTTGCATCTATCCATATATTTACTTAAACAATCTTGTACATATACTGATAAGGGCTCCATAATCCATCCCCTTCCTGATACTATTGGTCTCATTGGGAGATCTATTAAGGATTTATGTATTTTTGGCAGCCCACAAATTGTAGGCAGCTTAGGACATGGGACAGTAAAGTATGTAAATTCTTCCAGGGATATATCACCCTGTAATTGTAAATCATATATGAACATATTCACACTAGAAATACATTTTTTGTTTCATTAAAATCTATAACCTTAAAAGTATGTTCATCATTCAAAAATTGTTCCATTAAACTCACATAGTAAGTTTTGTCAAACAGCACAATCGCCCCACCCTTGTCAGCTTGCTTAATTATCAGATTTTTATCATTTTCAAGCTTTTCTAGGGCTTCAATTTCCTTTTTATTTAAGTTATAGTATTTCCATTCATTTTTACCATTAAATAAGCCCCTCATCTCAACTTCACATAATTCTTGAAAAGTTGACAGGATAGGGCAATTATATGGAATAAAATTGCTGCTTTTTTTTTACATACAGTGTTCTCAACAAACTGATTGTCTTTATATAACAATTTCAAACTTAAATTGTGAACAAATCATTTCAAATCAGTGACCGCATCAACAATATTGCCTGTATAGCTAGGTATAAATTGTAAACCTTTGTTTAAGATAGCTCTGTCTGTATCAGTGAAAATATAATTAGAAAAGTTAATAATATTACAGTTCTCAGTTATTTGCATACCATTTTGTTCTTCAACAATGGGCTCTCGTTCTTCCTCTTCATTACATCTGAACACTGCCTCGACCTCCCTCTCATTATCAATTTCTCTTCTATATTTATTTTGACCGGCAGTTTTAACTGCACCGGTTTGAATTGCTTTAAAAAAGTTGCCGGGCAATTTGTTTGTCCTGCATTAGATGTACAACCACCATTTTCAGTCATTGACTGTGTTGACGCTATGTCATTTCCTGTTTGTAAACTAGTAGCATTCAAATTAGCATTTTGCATGATCACTTCCTCATTCGAGCCTCCTGCAATAACCGATCCACTGCTGTCCCGCCCATCAGTTCTAGTAGTGTTCGTCGCCATGGTGCTGGAACGGGGGATATTACTAGTCTCAAATGTATCTAGTTGATCCAACTTGCCGATGTTCCTTTGTTTATCAGTATTGTTATTAGTAGGGTAAGTTTTAAGTTTAGGCCAGACAAAAATCTTCCCCAATTTATAATTATTCACATCCCTTATAAGTTTTTGTCTCTTTTGCATTTCTTGATTTTTATCAAACAGTAACAGTCTGTCGACCATTTGCTGATAATTCATAATAATATGATTAAATGAAATGTCAGAGGTGATTTTTATCTTCTAGACTATTAATTTCACTTAAAAGCTCACCTTCCAGGCCCATGAAATACTTGTTCATAAGACTCATATAGTCCGCTCCAATTTTTAAATTCAGTTGTTGCCATTTCATTAACAGTTCGGGGTACATATTCCCGTAGCTGGGCATTTTCAGGACACGCAACCCTCGTGGAACTACACCTAATTCTAGGTATACAGCAAAGCTCAGGCGTTGCCATTGAAAGTACTTGTATGTTTGCACTTTCTTCTCCAGAAGTACTATACTTTTCTCCAGCGTCTCCATTCCTCGTGCATCATTAGATACATTATTAGATGTTGTTCTACACCAGTAGTCATCTCCTCCCTGGTTAGATCCGACAACAAACAAATCACCTTGGAAATCCACATCCCTCCCACCCCACCCCACCCGCAAAGGTAACCACCATGAAAAACTTCTCCAAAGCTAATGCTGGGCTCCTAAAAACAGACGTGGCTAACTTCATGGCACCCATTCAAATGGAGAATAGTTGCATGACCGCCGAATCATACACCAGTGCACTGTAAGAACACGTACAGAAATGCATGGATCTTGCCATACTCAATAGAACCAAGATGCTCCCCTCCAAAAAAAAGGGAAGCCAATCTGGTGGTCCCCTGCCATAAATAAACTCTACAACAGAAGGAAAAAAACTGATGCAGAATAAGGTGAAGTCCCAAGACTGGAAAAACTCCCTTATCAGCCTTAACAAAAAGTTGAGATCCTTCATCAAATCCTCTAAAGCTAGCTATGAAAACAGAATTGCAGCAGATAGTAAAGACAACCACAAGGCTTTCTATAGTTATGTAAAGAATCTCCATGGCAATACCCAGATTTGCTCTGAGCTACTGCACAATGGTACCTCGTATACCGAGCCAACAGATATTGCCAGTATGCTGCCCGACAGTTTCAGTGCCAACTTTACCCCCCCCCCCAAAGGACCAATCACAATAGCAGTAGATTGCCAGTCACCCAGTATTACTGCTGCACAGGTTAAAACAGCACTGTCCAAGGCCAAGAATACAGCTTCTATGGGACCTGACAATATTCCTGGCTGTGTTCTACATGAACTACAGAGTGAACTGGCACCACACCTGTGTGCCCTGTTCAATCACAGCCTCACCTCAGGCTTTGTCCCTACTGAATGGCACACTGCTACAGTCATCCTTCTCCACAAAGGAGGAGCGACTACAGATCCTGGGAACTATCGCCTGATTATCCTGACGAGTCTGATATGCAAAGCTATGGAACTCATCATCATGGACCTAATACATAAGGATATAGGGAATCTGCAAACTGTGGATCCCACACAGTTTGGTTTTGTGAAGGGTAGATCTTGCCTGCTCAACCTGGTCGACTTCTTTGAGTCAGTCACCAGAGCTGTGGATGAAGGCAAGGTGGTCCATACAGCCTGCCTTGATCTGGGCAAGGCCTTTGATGCCATTTACCACTCAGGAATCATAGAAAAACTCACTAAGCTAGGCATCAACCCCTATATCACTAGGTGGGTTGCAAAATGGCTCACAGGTAGAACCCACAGCGTAAAAGTAGCTGACTCCAAGTCAGACTGCCGACCAATCACGAGTGCAGTCCCACAGGGTTCGGTCCTAGGTCCTCTACTGTTTGGTATTACTTCTCTGAAGTCCAGGCTAACACAAAGGGACTCTGGCTGACAAAGTTCACAGACAATTGCAAGTTGGGAGCTTTTATTAACTCCCCAAGTGATGTTGACATCCTGCAGAAATACCTCATGCAGAAAGACCTCACTGAGACCAATGACTGGTGTCAGAACCATGGCCTTAAGCTCAATGCCAAGAAATGTGTCGTCATCCCCTTTGGGAAAAACTTGGTTCCCATGAATTACACATCAATGGTAGTTAGAGATCTGGGACACAGGTTGATAGCAACCTCTCATTTGACCACCACATTGCCGCTGTGGTCAGAAAGTCCTTCTATGTGGCACATCTGATTACTAATTCAACTCCACGGGCCAGCACACAATATAGCTCTCGTTCATATTTGAAATTTAATCAAAATACAGATTCCATCCAAATTAGAAGCACATAAAAACATCAGTTCCAAACACCAGCAGGTGAAAAAAGCATACCAGTTTCAGCTTATAGCCTTCATCAGTGCTAACTAAATGTGCTCCCAAATAACAGACATATAGATTCATAGGTAGGTACTAGGCTATTGGCCCTAGGGCCTATGTAAGCCTAGCCAAACGGTACCCTGGCTTTTGCCACCCAAGAAAATTATTTTCCTGTGCCCCTGTCAAGCAGAGCCACAGAAGTGATCCGCGGGGTGAATTTTCTATCTCCCATCCAATCATCAAGATTTTTCTTGAAGAGTGCTAATGAGGAGCTTTGTTTATAAATGAAAACTACATAGTACCTCAACAATTTCATTGGTTAATTATAATTGCTCATTAACACCAGGGGAAAACAAAGCCCCTAATTTAATTATCCACATACATTCCTTATAGTTTAAAAGGAAATGCAAACCCTTCTGCTGCATATATTGCTTTTCAGTTCTGTCAGTAATAGTAAAAGAAAATTTAGCAGTGGTATGTTTTAAGCTATGTTTAAATAGGGCATTAGTGCTTTTAGCACACCTAATATCACTTAAGTGCTGACATGTTCTTAATTTAAACGGGTGTGATGTTTGCCCTACATAAAATGCTGAGCAGGTAAATTTATCCATATATACAACCCAATCACTGCTACAATTTCCATAAACCAAAATATCAAATACTTTGGGACAATTGGGGGTAAAGGAATTCTGTTTTGGGATGAACTTGCAAAAACTACAGTGTCCACAAGTATGGCAGTCCATTAATGTGCTGCCATCCAATCTCATCTGTGTATCAATTTGTACTATAAACCAACCACTCATAGTCTTGCCCTTCCTGTACGAAAATCTACATTTGCCTTGTAGTAAATCTTTTACCCTATCATCCATTTGTAATACTACCTCTGCATTCCCTTTTAAATTTTAAGGAACGTCTGTGGATAATTAAATTAGGGTTTTGTTTTCCCTTGGTGTTAATGAGCAATTATAATTAATCAATGAAATTGTTGAGGTACTATTTAAGTTTTCATTTATATGTTTGTTATTTGGGAGCACATTTAGTTAGCACAGGTGAAGGCTATAAGCTGAAACCGTTATGCTTTTTTCACCTGTTGGTGTTTGGAACTGATGTTTTTATATGCTTCTCATTTGGATGGAATCTGTCTGTATTTTGATTAAATTTCAAATTTGAACAAGAGCTATACTGTGTACTGGCCTGTGGAGTTGAATTATTGTGTTTTTTGGGCCTGGCACCTTACCGTACTTGTGTGGGGGTTGGTATTTTCTTTACACCTCATTACTAAGGGTTTTGCATCCAGGAAGAAAGAGGTCATTGTCTCCCTCTACTCTTCCCTCATTAGGCCAGTCATCGAGTACAACGCCCCTTTTGGCATGTACCTCACTAGACACCTGCAACAACTGGAGATGCCGCAAAAGTACCTCACAAAGATGATCCTGGGCCTTAAACATTTGTCCTATATGGACAGACTCAAAAAATTCCAACTATTCTCTATCTCATATCACCTACTTAGAGGCGATCTCTGCTTGACTTTCAAAGCCATGTCTGACCCAGCTCTGTTAGAAATGCTACATGTAAAGAAATCCCAATCCCTCCGCACCACACGCTCTAGAGACCTCAACCTCATTACCACAATCAACAGAATATGCTGTAGGGACAGGTTCATAACCCAGAGACTGCCCATGCTATGGAATAGACTTCCCATACATGTCAAACAGATCACCTCACTGGCCCTCTTCAAGAGAAATTTTGATGAGTGGATGGGAAATAGAAAATTCACCCTGGGGATCACTCCCGTAGCTCTACTCGACAGATGCACTGAGAACTAATGTTGGGTGGCATTATGCCAGGGTAATCCTATGGGCTAGGCTTGTAAAGGCTGCAGGGCCATTAGCCTAGTACACACCTATGAACCAATATCACCAGTGCATTTAACACAAACTTTATAAGTTCAGTCTGTTCCTTACTCAATAGCTATAACCTAAACAATACCCAACAGCACCTATCAACCGTAAAATCCCCACACTCTACATTTCTCCAATCAGTCCCTACTATCCCTATAAAAAACATTTGCTCAAACTGAAACCCATCTCCCTAGCACCAGACACCCTACCAGGCGAATATCTAATGCTTGCAGAGAGGTCCATGGGAAAAATGCTGCATCCTCCCCATCCATAAAGGTGGTCAATCAGCTGAGCTCACTAATTAAAGGCCCATTGCCATTCTCTCTCTTCTCTATCTAAGATACTTGAAAAATGCATTCAGTCCGAAAATTGCTTCACTGTATCACCTAAAAATCACTCCTCTCTCCAGCACAGCATGGTTTCTACCCCCAGCATAGCATCTTGATTGCCCTCATTAGTTTTATTAATACAGTCAATATAAACAGAGATGAAGGTAACCTTGTATTTGTCCTCTTTCTTGATCTTTGTAAAGCTTTCAACAGTGTCTCCCACACCATACTCTTAAAAAAGCTCCAAAAGCTCTCTAATGTAGGCTTTGACAGTCCCTCTCTATCCTGGTTCTTCAGATACCTCACTAATCAACACCAGGCAGTGAAATGGCTGACTGACATCTCACCCTTTCTCTCCTTGACATAAAAACAGATAAAGTGTTTTTGAACGTGAAAGCTTTTATTATTATTTATTAAGAAGTTTAAGCCATGTTTTTATGTTTTTGGGATCTCTTTCTCTCCTTATTTGTTGGACTCCAATCCCATTAAGCATCTTTGTTAATAACCTTACCCTGCCAAACAAAAATGCCATTCTAGTACAGTACGCAGATGATTCAACCATCATCTGCTCCGTAAAAAACAAATTGACTCCTTACAACTGCTCACGGCAGAATCTTTCTCTACAGTAGAAAACTGGCTTACCTCCAACCAGCTATTCCTTAAATCCTGCAAATCAACACAACATTTCTTCACTCCAAAATACCTTGTAATAAAAGTCTTCCTTCTTTGTTACCCCCCTCTAACAATACCACCCAAACCAAATTACTAGGAGTTCATGTAGACAAAGGCCTAAAATTTGATGTCCACATAGATCAGATAGTTAAAAAACTCACCAAAGGCTTGGCACACTGTAGGGGGCCAAACACTGTCAGATCTCACATCCCCCCAAGCCTCTTCCTACCTATCTACCAACCTCTATGCTTCGTCTGTATTATTAATAATATCCAACTGACTCATCTAAACAAGCTCAAGCAATGCTGCAGTGAAGTTGCAAAATTTGCAGTCAGCCTCCCCATAGGTCACACCACTATCTAGCACTCAGATGCCTCCAGTGGCTTGAATAACTACACCAACTCATTTACTCTCAACTCCCTTTTGTCCATAAGTTAGTAAATAAACCAAATTACTGTCTATCCCTAACAAACTGAACACAATTTTCCATCCAACGAGGGCTCTGCACTCTTTTGACAAAGCCCTATTACTAATATCCAAACCTAATAACTCAGCTGGCCATGCCCTCTACTGTTACATAGTGACCAAAATGTAGAACTCCATCCCCAAAAAGTTATACAAGGCCCATCACTAAAGTCTTTCAAGCTTCAACTAAAACCTCACCTGCTCAACACCTAGCTCTGCAATAGTTTCCACCTGATTAAACCATTCTGTCTCTTCTCTAAATGAAAATAAACTGCACAGCAACGTACATGGTCAGAAACTTTAATAAACACAGAAATAAGTAGTAAGGTTAGCGCTTTCATGACTCACAGGTCGCTTCATCAGACTGATGAAGCGACCTGTGAATCGTGAAAGCGCTAACCTTACTACTTTTTTCTGTGATTATTAAAGTTTCTGACCATGTACGTTGCTGTGCAGTTTATTCTCATCTATTCTACGTTTTTGTGCACTATACTGCACCCTGCATCCATCTTTTTGCTTTCCACTTCTCTAAATAATCTCTGTCCCCAACTCTGTATCTCTCTTAAAACAAATAGCAGCTGCATAACATCCCAACCAACTTACTGTCTGAAGACTGTATAAATAATGTAATGAAGAACTAAATGCCTTTATTAAATTTGCCTTGTTTGCACATAATTCCTACTTGACTTCTTGCTTCCCATGTTTATGTATAATTGTATATAACTAACAGGTGCCATGCATAAGTATATAATTGTCAATGCGATGTATATAGTATCAATGCTAAATGTCAATGCCAATTGTATTTGTAGCTTTTCTCCCTGGGCCTCTGCTGAAAGTGAGTCCTGTAGCCAGTTGGACTTTCCCTGTAAATGAAAGCAAGTAAGCAATAAATAAATAAATAAATAAGTCATGCCAACCATGCATAAATCTCACATCACCTATGATCACTGCAGTCATTTCCTTAAGTTACTTTTCTCGTCTAGAAAACTGCACATATGATTGGATCTACCCTTTGGCTACTTTTCCTTTCTGTGTACGTCACTTTAACTCCTTAGAAGTTTCTCCACATAGATAATATACTGTATGCAGAAGATCTGATACTATTTGAAGACCAGTCTGATCATAAAATAATAGATCTTGAAGTAGAGGTGCCTCTGTACCAGCTGCCATTAGTGGTTCCCAGTAAAATAAGGTTATTATTAACTTCCAGAAAGCTAAAACTCTGATCATTGGAACTGTTACAGCAGGAGCCAGCAACGAGGCCAAGATTGCACTCTTGGGTGTTTAACTGGTGATAACAGGTGGTCCTATAAGTTGCCTGTAGGGGTGTGCGTGTGTGGGTTTACTATTGAAACCTTTAAACTGCATAGGTAGACCGGTCACATGGTCGACCTAAAATCCTGAATCTGGAACAGCGAAATTGCGGCTAGGTCAAAACTGAATACATCAACACCCGTAGTTTGATGTATTCGACATAGCAGGAGATGACGTCAGTCTCCCATGCTATTCAGCTTACCATACCATGACATTCTAAGTACATGTATTTTACCCCATGTGGGTGGCTGTGGCCCAAACACCCCCTGCAAATTTTGTATACCAACTCTGAGATTGCACTACTGTGAGGAAATGGGTTAATTCCCTGTTCCTCACTGAACCTCAATCTCCACTCAAAATTCTAAACTCAAATACTCAAACTACACTACCCATTCAATGTGGTATAGTTGATGTATTTGGGTTCGCAAAACTTCCTATTGGAAAACTGCATTTCAATAGTATTACTCTCGATCGAATGCAGTTCGCAATGGTGATTGTAAATTAAGTGTGTGTGTGTGTGTGTGTGTGTGTGTGTGTGTGTGTGTGTGTGTGTGTGTGTGTGTGCGCACAGAGATGTTTCTTTGAGTGCGTTCTCTGTTTTGTGACTGGTGCTCACATTTAATCCCACGACTTGACTGTATGTGTGTTTGTGTGCATTTGTGTGTGTGTGTGTGTGTGTGTGTGTGTGTGTGTGTGTGTGTGTGTGTGTGTGTGTGCATCCATTGTTCAGCTGACCTTGAGTCCAGAATTGCTATTTTGGCTTGTGACCATTTTTTGCTAGGAAACGTTCTGGTTTCCCTAGGACTTGTGATTCTAAACAGGATAAAGCAGATTTCAAAAAAATGAGTGAATGAAAAAGTGAATGTATTTTTAATATTTATTTATGTCACAACCTAATTAAGCACTGTGAACTACACTAGGTAGAAAAAAAAAAAGAGCACAAATGCATTTTTAGAGTCATGACCCCAGGTGACCAGAATTGCTACTGTAAATACATTCTGATACCATAAATTTCATGTAGTTGTACTTCAGTAACTTCAGATACAAATGAAGACAAGCTTCTAACCATATAGAAAAAAAGTATAAACATATACCCCCTTCACCATGAAATTAGCATCATTGTACAATACCCAAAAGGGCTAATTTAATGGCTGCTCCTCTCTGAGTGTAATTCCTGTAGTACACACTGATATACAAGCTATCCGTCTTAGACCTTTGCCTGTTAGCAAGTAAGTTTGAAATAGGGTTTCCTACAAGAATATCCATACCATCTCAGTAGTCTCAGATGAGTTGTATGGCTGCAACCTGTTAGCTAAATTAACTAGTTTATGGCAAGTTATTTTCTGCTGTAAATCCTGTGCTATGCAACTCACTTGATTTAAGCTGCTTTATCCTTCCTTCTACCACTGAGCTTTGTTTCAGCTTACAAAATATACTTTTTAGCCTGGTCAATGAAGTAACTTCCACCACCACCCCCCCATTCCAAATAACACCATACCCAGTGCAACAACTAACTGCAATCTAGCATGAATTGTGCATGCACTGTGTACTTTCTTTGCTTAAAGCCTTCTATATCTTTATTTGAGACCTCTGAATGTAATATGTATATAGTAATTGCATAGAAGCAACTCCTGTTCATTAATTAATTGACAGATTCTAGCCTGTCATTCACTGAAGACAATCCAGGACAGGACACTTGTCTGTTGCAGGAGTTACCACATAACACTTAACAGTATGTGCATCTAAGGGAAATATGGAGAATTGCCAAATCACCTACACTTTGGCTTTAGGACATGAAAGGGCCCTGGAGTATACAGCAAAAACCCTTGCAGACACAGGAAGGAAATGTAGACTCAGCATAGAAGACACCCCAACCAGGAGCCAAACTGTGAAACAACAGCACTAACCACTACATCCCTCTGTCTGTCTGTCTCTCTCTCTCTCTCTGTGTACAGTACTGTGCTGTTGATTCCAGTTATATAATTGTAATGTAAATAGTTTTATATGTCTTTTAAGTTTTATAAATATTTAAATTTTGCTGTGGGACATGACTCATGCTTGGATAAGGTTTTATAAAGTCAGGCTGGTTATTTAGTTGACAAACAGTAATATAAAAACAAATATAACTAGGTTATATACTACTGAAGTAGTGGTAGAACTGTACAGGTCCTAAGCAGCCATGACGATTTTGACAATAAATCTAGAGAAGCAGTAAAAAAATGCATGGAATAAGGTGAAATAAAGAAGGAGGAGAAGCTGCATAGGGGTTGTGAGCAGAAATTAAGCTGTCCATGCCCTGGCTAGTGTTGTGCATCTATGCTCCTAATTTATGCACCAGATTCCTAGCTACAGTGTTGTTCAATACTGGTGGGGAGTGTTTACAAAAATATGATTTGCTTGCCTCTAAACTGGGCAAGTAAGAAAGCAGTATGATTCTAGTGCTTTTGAAGCAAACATTTTCCAGAAACTGCTGGCAAGAAGTTGTCAAAATGTTAAAGCTTTCCCACAGCTCTAATGGTAGTTCAGAAATATGACATCACTCCTTGAAGCTAGATCCATTTTTTTTTCTTAGTCACAGGCCTTCTTTAAGAAAACTCTGCAGCCTCTGTTAGTTGCCTTAAGCTTTCCATAAAATGCCACAGCACTCTGTGCCATTCAATTCCTGGCCTAATGCCAGCATCAGTTAGCTCTCAACTTCATAGCACAAAAAAATCCAGACAAAGCCAAAATAATGGGGGGGGGGGGCAAAGTCCCCAAAATTGGGACAAATTTTAAATATTGCTCTTATAAACCTAGAAAGTTGCCAGAATAAAAGGTCTTGTGTTACTGTGCATTTTTGAAGGATACAAAGTCTGAAACTGAAATGGCTGTTATTTTTTAGTGAATTCAGTCCTCACTGATTTGCCACAAAAATCCAGAAAATCACAAATTTTATGAGGAACAGAGCAAAAATATAAAATCTGGACAGTAGAGAGGTATGTGACAGATCAAAACAACCTATAAATAGACTAATCCTGCACAGTACCAAAAATAACCCTGTTTTGCAACTTGATACTAATGCAGACTACATCACTGCACTGACATGACATACCCAGAATCTAGCTGTTAGTCCAGGGACTCAGAAACTGTTTACTTTAATTTTAATTGCTTTGCTCATTGAAAAAAATCATTATAAGAACAAGCACATACAATGACTGTTTAATTTTGGAGCTCAAATAGCTAACAGTAATTAAGATAAGGAGGCAAAGTGCAGTGCACTTATTTTATTGCTTCCAGCTGAACTTTCATTGATAAGTAGAACTGGCCATGCAAACAGACACAGCACAAGATAAACATTTCCTTCTCTAGATGGCAAGCTTACTGCACATTCTTTTACTAGTGGCTTCTGCAGATTTGACTCTATCGACTGCATCTTTTCACAATCAGTAAAAAAGTTTATTTAGAGTAATTCTGAGACAAGTGCTTATAAGCTGTGAGTACATCTTACATTTTCAGAAGAAACGGTGGTCACAGAGCAATGTGATTCAACAACCTTCTTCTTTCTTTCAGCTTTTCCCGGTTAGGGGTCGCCACAGCAGAACTCCGGTCCACTAATGATTGGTAGTAGATTTTTACAGTGTCGAGTTGCCAGCCCGACACCCTACCTTCAACAAAGGCACGCCCATTCACGCATGTCTTTCGAATGCCACTCGACCACGGGGAGGACATGCAGACTCCACACAGAAGGCGCTGAGAATCGAACGGGAGAACCTCTTGTTGTGAGGCGACAACGCTACCGCTGCACCACCGTGGCTTCCAATGTGATTCAACAACCTACTGGAGAAAAATATGCAGTCTGAACAGTGATGAAGAGCCAGGTCATAAAGAAAGTCTGAATATGGGGGGGGGGGGTGTCACCTCAGCTTATACCCCACAGGAAAGAATGACTTGATGGTGTCAGTAAAGCACAGTAAGAAAAGTAGGTGTAATTAATGTAAGAAGGAAGTATATTATCTGCAAAGAAAGACTATTATGATTTCTCTGAGGTAACTGAGGTGCAGAAGACACACATATGTGGGTGACATAACAAAGCATACTGCAGCACAATCTTAGAGTGCACCACCGTGGCTTCCAATGTGATTCAACAACCTACTGGAGAAAAATATGCAGTCTGAATAGTGATGAAGAGCCAGGTCATAAAGAAAGTCTGAATATGGGGGGGGGGGTGTCACCTCAGCTTATACCCCACAGGAAAGAATGACTTGATGGTGTCAGTAAAGCACAGTAAGAAAAGTAGGTGTAATTAATGTAAGAAGGAAGTATATTATCTGCAAAGAAAGACTATTATGATTTCTCTGAGGTAACTGAGGTGCAGAAGACACACATATGTGGGTGACATAACAAAGCATACTGCAGCACAATCTTAGAGTTATAGAAAGTGTGCCACATCACAGAGAAAGACAAAACAATGAGGAGTTCTTGTTTATGTCAAAGAAAAGAAGCAGCACCCATTCAGGGATAGTGTTTCTCTGGTTCTACATTATTTGTGTGAGTTACTGTCCTATAGTCTTGCTCCTTGGTCAAGATTCATTTACCAGCCTTTTCAGCATGTCTGCCTGTGGATCCCCATCTTACAATGCAGTGAAAATGTTGTTGAAAGGGGTATTGCAAATACCATCTCTAAGAAAATTATTAGCTTCTCCTTAGGATCTTAATTTTGCATTAAAAAACTAACTTTTGCTCCATTTGAACCAGTCCATCTGGTTGACTGAAGGTTCTTGACATGGAAAACAGTCTTATTATTTGCTTTGCCCTCAGCTAGAAGAATATCTGAGTTGCAAGTATTCCTGTTGGGTCAACCTTATCTCCATTTCTACAAAGATAGGGTTTCCATAAGGACTAATCCTTCATTTATATCTAAATTAGTGCCCAGTTTATCTTAAGCCAAGTTTTCTATCTCTGTCTTCTTTCCAGAACTTAAAAATGAAGGAGAAAGGATACTCCATACATTGGATGCTCACAGACAACTCACGTACGATTGTGACATAATGACATTTTTCAGAACTTCTGATCAGTTGTTCATTTCTTGTGAAGATAAGAAAAAAGGGGCAACCTATTTCAAAACAAAGCTATTTCCAAATGTGCTTCTCTAGTGAAGCATTTGACAACCATCCCTCACTGGTGATATGATGCCATGCATTACAGCCTCCATAGTAATATTATAACCTTTTGTTATACCCACAACAGCAAAAATATTCTAGACAGGATTAAGGGTCCTTCTAACAGGCCCTTGGCTTCAGCTGTAGCTTTTATGAAAGGGTTGTAGTCCAGGAGTGTTTTGGAAGAAGCAACTTCATCCTCTGTATATACCTTTACAAAGCAATACAAAGATTCCTTCTCCAGATCTTGGAAAGTTCCATTCCCTAGTGTCATCTGGACCCTCATCTTTCATCCTTCTTCCATACATTTTAAGCCGTGGTAATCTACTCATATAGTTTAGGCTACTGCAGCTAAACTTAGCATAACAATAGATGTTTAAATTATCAGTATAGCAGGAGGCACGCCTATACTATCCTCCATCCTTCTTATTTTTTGTATGTTTTTATTCCAGAGTGTGGACATTTAGTTTTATTTTCCTGTCATTGTGCATCTTAGGGCTTTAACCTTACTCTGTCTGTTGGGATGAAAGCTCTTTAGGGTCAGACAGTGGATGCGTGGAAGGTGTCTTGAAGCTAGTTGACTGTTATACAATCCTTTCCACATGTTTAGACCTCAAAATAAGCATGAAAGAACCAGAGTTGGAGGTGTATCCATCTTCATTAAAACCAAATGTACTTCGAGACGGGTCAAACAGCATGACTCTCTCAATCTACTTCATGCCAAGTTAACTATTGCGAAAGTACCATACCACATCATTGCTAGCTACAGATCCCCACCATGAACCAGGATAAGGACATCACCCACCTTGATTTATTTTTATTTATTTTATTTATTTAATTATTTTACATTTGTTTACCAGGTAAGTTCGACTGGGCAGAACTCATTTTTAGCGGAGACCTGGGGAGAAAAGCACCTACATAGTAACAATACATAAAAACATAGACATAGTGAGATTTTTTTATACAATGATAAAAGACATGATAGGAATATTGTAATTTACAGCACTTATATAATAGTTAGTGATTGGATATAATTGGCTGCATTTTGTATGGTGTTGCAACAATACAGTTGTTCAAAATTTATTGAAAGACTAAAGATGCTTAATGTAGGTTCACTGACAGGATGCAGCTTGGAAGTGAATGACATAATGATATGGAGGAGGCTGGACATCCTGTGTATCCAAGAGATGATATGGAAGGGCAGTGCAACAAATCAACTTGGCTTGGGATCCAGACTCTACTACTCAGGAGGGGGACAGGCTAGAAATGGTGTAGGAGTTGTGGTGAGAGAGAGGCTTCAGAAGGTAGTAAGGGATATATCAGAATTAATGACAGACTTATGGCAATCAGACTCCAGTGTAATGATAGGACAGTGTTCATAATCTCACCCTATGCCCCACAGCAGGGTTGTGATGGTGAGGAAAAGAGTACATTCAGACAGCAGTTGCAGGACCTACTACATAAAGCAGGACAACATGAATTGATGTTGATAATGGGTAACTTGAATGCACATATCAGGACAGACAGAACAGGATATAAGGACTGCCTGGGTCCACATGGGTGGGGCAACAGGAATAAAGAAGGAGAAGCCATTCTAGACTTCTGTCTTGTAAATGGCTTGATAGTAGCCAACACATGGCTCAGAAAGTGAGACATTCACTAGATCACATACAAGAGTAGCCAACATGAAACTCATGTAGACTTCCTCCTAGTAAGGAAAAGGCACTGGGGTAGAATCCATGATTGCAAAGTCATCCCCAGTGAAACAGTCGGCCCACAGCATAAACCACTAGTTGCCACAATCAGCTGCAAGAAATGGTCAGAAAAGGCTCTGAGGTCAACAGAGACCAGGCTGAAGACCTGGAAGTTGACTGGAGAGAGAGAGTACAACAGTTCAAGGAATTACTCAGGGCTCTAGCACCCCAAGAAGAAGAGGAAGTAGGTGGAGTTGAACAAGTATGGCAGCAGCTAAAAACAGTATATGTTAGGACTACAGAAAAGATATGCGGCCGAGCCAGGTATGGAAATAATGTAAGTTGGTGGTAAAATGCAGAAGTCCAGGAAGTCATCAAAAAAATAAAAAAGGAGTGCAGGAAGAAGTGGGAGATAGAAAAGACTGATCAGACTAGGAAGGACTACTGGCTGGCTAACAAAGAAGTTGCAATAGCAAAGAATAGGGCATCGGAGGCACTCTACCAACTTCTGGAAAGTGACTCAGTAAGTGGCACAAAGAAACTATATCAGGTGGCAAAGACAGAAAGATAAAGAAGATAGTGCGACACCCTTCATAAGGGATGCCAGGGACAATCTGCTCACCAGTCCATAGGGCATCAAAGGCAGATGGAAGGAGTATTTCCAGTAGCTTCAGAATGAAGAAAACCCCACAGAAGCTGTACTTCCCCAGAAACAGCTTATGATGAGAGAAGAAGAGCAGCCCACACTAGAAGAAGTAAGAACAGCACTAAGGAAGATGAAGTCAGGGAAAGCAGCAGGCTCAGATGAAGTCACAGCAGATATGATAAAGATGCTGGGTGAGATAGGGGAGAAATGGCTCCTGAGGGTACTAATAGCAGTGTGGAGAGAAAGGGCTATCCCAGATGACTGGAGAATAAGCATACTCCTGCCAGTGTACAAGAAAAAAGGAGACATCCACAACTGTAGGCAGTACAGAAGCATCAACATCTTATCATATTACATGAAAGCTCTGAAGAGGGTGATTGATAAACGGATATGCAGAGTAGTAGAATGTAAGATGGGAGATGCAGCTCGGATTCAGATCAGGATGCAGCACAATTGACCCAATGTTTGCAGTGAGACAGATACTTGAGAAGAAGCTAGAGATTAGAAGAGAGTCCAACTGGGCATTCCTAGACTTGGAGAAAGCATATGACAAGGTCCCAAGAAAGCTGATCTGGGCAGTACTGCTGTGGTTTGAAGTCCCAGAAACATTGGTAGAATTAGTGCAGGCTATGTACAAGGACCCAATGACTCAAGTATAAACAGTGTTTGGCCTCACAGAGGGGTTCCCAGTGGGAGTGGGTGCACACCAGGGTTCAGCTCTGAGCCCACTGCTAGTCATACTGGTGATGGACTACATTAGCAAGCAGGTCAGATGGGGCAGATCAACAAAGTTGCTGTATGCAGACGATCTGGCATTACAGGCAGACTCTGAGTTAGAACTTCAGCAAAGGATAGGAGAATGGAATGCAAAACTGACTGAAGGCACATGGGATGAAAGTAAGCACAGATAAGACAGCGGTAATAGCAGCAAATTGGGGAAATCAGAAGAAGCTGAGAACAGAAATAGAAGGGAAGATAGTGGAACAGATACACATCCTCAAGTATCTGGGAAGGGTGGTTGAGGATAAGGGAAGTCTGAATGAAGAGGTCAAAGCTAGAATCAGAGGAGGTGCAGCCAACTGGCATAGAGTATCAGGTGTAGTCTATGACAGAAGAATGCCAAAGAAGCTGAAAAGTACAAGACAGTGGTGTGACCAGTACTACTGTATGGTACAGAAACCTGCGCAGTAAAGGCAGAACAGATGAAGGAGCTAGAGGTGATGGAAATGAAGTGCCTGAAAAGGGTGGTAGGATTCACATTGTGGGACAGACAAAGAAATGGGGACATAAAAGCAGAAGCAAAGTAGCTCCAATTGCAGAAATAACCAAAGAGAACAGATTACGGTGGTTTAGACACGTGCAGAAAACCAGAAGACAATCTGGTGAAGAACATTTGGAATGACAAGAAGAAGGTAAGAGGAAGTGAGGATGTCCACCAAAGAGGTGGATGGATTGTGTGAAAGAAGATCTGCGACAGTCAGGCATGAGTGTTGAAGAAGGCAGGAGTGTGGCATTGAATCAAGAGATAGCGACAGTAAACACAATACCCTGACTCCATGTAGAAAAAAATGGGAAAAAGGGGGCTAATGATGATGATGATGATAGTCCAGTGGTACTTATTGATACACATATCTTACATTTGGCAGAAGAAAGTTAAAATATTAATTATAAAGTTATATTTGCAATTGGGAATAAAAAAAATTAGAAAAGGTAGAAATTACACTGTAATCATGTTCTGTTCGACTATATTAAAGAAAAGGAGAGTAAAGGTAAAAGTGAGGAAGATGAGAGAAAGGTAAAAGTGAGAAAGAAAGGAGATCAACATGAAAACAATTGAGGGAATACAGGAGTTTTAGACAGAGATAGTTAGTGAAAAATATTTCTGTTTACATAAGTGAGGTAATGGATAGGTGTTAAGGTAGGGTTATCTGTAAGGGAGAAATAGGTTATAGTTATTTGAAGGGTAGGAAAAAGAATGTATGTATGAGATACTAACATGTTTGTATGATACTTTTATGAGTAAGGGGGAAAGAGATTATAGCTGTTCAAAGGTAGCCTGGACTGTTAAATGAGCAGAGCCATGAGTCTGAATAATTTTTGAGTAGTTTTTTTTTTAAATTGAGTTGCGTTGGTAGTAGTTCTAATAGTGTGAGGAAGTGTATTCCTGGTTTTTGCTACATAGCATGAATATAGAGTCCCCTGCAGTGTTTGTAGATTTGGTAACTTGTAATAATGATTTATTTGATGAACATATTGTACATTTGTTCAATAAGCTTCCATTATATTTAGGAGAACAGGAATTTTCTCAGGCTGATAGAGTAGTTTATGAGCCATGTTTAGCTGGTTATAAGCCAGAGGTTTTGGTAGTTCTACCCAGGAGAGTTTTTTTAGAGGGAGGCAGTGGTGTGTCCTGTGTTTAGAGTCTGTGGCAAATTTTGCTGTTTTGTTATAGCATGTTTCTAGTTTGTCTAGTTCTGTCTTTTTGAGATTGGTAAAAGTGGGTGAGGCATAGAGGAGAGTTGATAGGAGGTGGGTTCTGGCAATGGCTACTGTAGAACTGTCTGTTAGAAATGTTTTGCATGTTCTTCATGTTTCACTGTTGCAGTCATCACATTTGGGTTATCTCCCAGCAGGTAGCCCTCAGCCGGCCTGAATGCCAGAGTCTTGGGATTTCTGCGTCAGATGCTGTCGCTTCTTCCATGACGTCAAGTCGTCAGGGGTATAAAACATGCAGCCGATGCCATTACCTCAGTCTTTCTTGCTGTGCAGTGCCCGAAGCAGAAGCAGTTCGCAAGTGCCGGTCGGCCGCCTCCTGAAATTTTCGTTTTTTCGAGTTTCAGACCTGAAGTCTCCTAAAAAATAAGTACCCCATTGGGGATCCTTTTTTCTTGCTCTAACCGATGTCAGAAAAAATTAATAATTGTCTTCCCTGTGGAAATCAAATACCTCACAGAGACTTTCATTCTTACTGCGTCACCTGTTTAGGCCCAGACCACAACGTCCCTCACTGTCTGTTTTGTGCCTTGTTCAATGCCTGAACTATTCGTCGTCAGGCTGTTTTTGTAGCTAAATTCTTTCGCTCTCGATCTCTGTACTCCGAAATGGCTTCGATAAGCCATCCAACTACCGATCTTCCGAAAAAATGTAAGGAAAAAGACAGAGACAGACTGCATAGGTCCAAAACTGCCGACGACGCTACCGTTAAGCTAGTCGCCAGTCCGCCGGTACTCAGTGAGGTACTTTCACAGACCCTGATACCTGCTTCTACAGATTCGCAGGCCTCTACTGAAACCCATTCGGAGTCCAGTATACCGCGAGATGCTTTGAAACCTGTGGATGTCTCTACCTTGGATGGGTCCGAAGCCGCTATGCAGGCACCGGCTTCTGAGGGTGTATTCAGGCCTTCCGACTTTCACATTAAACCGATGACTTCAGTTTAAACCAAAAATACAGAATTTCTCAGGTCTAAAGTTCACACTACACCTTGGAAATCGGCGACCAAAGCACATTCTCAGGCCCACATGCCTCAAAAACAAATGCATAGAAATGCTGAAGACCTCATTAGTTTAATTAGGGAAAGTCAGCCTTCCCCCTCAAAAAGACCAAGAACTGATTTTCCTTCTGATTCTTCAGATCAGGAGTCTGATAACTCTGATCCTTCTGATTACCAGGACTTACCCTTATCTACCTATGAGGATTCTGATGCAGAGGATTCCATTCCCTCTGCTTCCCCTCCAGAAGATTTTTCTTTTGGTGAAACCCTGCATACCTTTAGAGAACATTTCCGCTGGGAGAGCCAGGACTACTCTCAGTCCCAAAAGAGACTCAGGGAATTTTTAAACTTGCCTCAGCACAGGCTTCTAGCTATCCCTCCTGTTCTGGAAATTGTAGATGATGTATTTTTGGAATCCAGCCTTACCTCTGATACTTTGCCTCCAGCTTCCAGGAAACCTGACAGGTATTATAGAGTACCTGACTCTCACAAATTCCTCTTTAAGAATCCTACTGCAGATCCAGAAACCATTTCCCAGGGACCTAAAAGTATTAAGGCTACAACTGCCAAAAATCGTACCCCTTCGGACAGGGATTCTAGGGCTTTAGACAGATGGGCTAAGAAGGTATATGCCTCTGCTACTTTTGCCATTAGGGCTTCAAATTGCCAGTTTCATATGTTAAAGTATCAGCAGCATTTTATGGAGCTAATTAAACAGAAAATGATGCGGAACACAAAGATTTACAAGAGTTAATGCATTCAGCTAACCAGAATGGTAAACATACTTTGTAATGTGGATTTGATGCCTCAGAAGCATCTTACAGGGCTGCTGTCACTGGGTCTGTTCTTAGAAGGCATGCTTGGCTTAAGGAACAAAACTTGTCCGATCATGTCAAAGCAAAATTACTAGATGCACCATTAAACCAAGAGCGTCTATTTGGCAGTAAAGCAGAAAAGTCCTCAAAAGGATAGAGGAGAAAACTAAATCTGTGCAAACTGTTAAAGATTTCTTACAGGTACAGCCACCTTGATTCAGTAGGCATTTGCCTTCTAAAACATGGTCCTTTCCAGTCCCTTCCAGGCCTCCTCAGTCCAAACCCAGGAGCAGCAGACCACCAAGACTTCAGTCTCAGGTTATGCACAGATCTAAGCCTTGGAGTACTCCCATGTCCAAAACAGGGAGTAGTAAGCCGTCATCCTGTGGTAAAATTGCACAATGACTTATCCTTAACTCTTCCAAGCCTTCCCAAGTACTTGCACCTTTAGGAGGGAAACTTGCCCTGCATACCAAAAACTGGGAGTACATTACCCAGGACAGATGAGTCTTAAACATTGTTTCCCAGGGATACAGATTCCACTTCCACTCACTCCCAAGCGGATGGCCAGACCTCCCCCCAAACCAGTGGGCAGAGGCCCAAAAACAAGTAGTTTCTCTTCTCAGTATCAAGGCTATTCAACCTGTCCCAGCAGAATAAATGGGACAAGGTTTTTTTTTCCATACTATTTCTGGTACCCAGAAAAGAAAACTCTTGGCATCCTATCCTGGATCTGTCTATTCTCAACACCTTTCTGGTAGTTCTAAAATTCAAAATGCTAACTCTCCACCAGCTGCTTCCTATGCTAGCCAAGGATTCCTGGCTAGCAACCCTAGACTTAAAAGAAGCTTATCTGCACATTCCCATAAGGGAATCGTGCAGGAAATGCCTACGCTTCAGAGCAGGCTCTATGCAGTATCAGTTCTCTGCACTTCCCTTTGGCTTATCTACTGCAGCCAGGGTGTTCACAAAGTGCCTACCTCCAGCCATTGCATATTGCAAGCAGAGAAGAGTTCAAATTTACCCGTACCTGGACGATTGCCTGATTCAGGCGAATGCTACTACAGCATCTGGCATTTGTAAAGAGACTTCTACCTTCACTGGGGTACACCATCAACGAAAAGAAATCACAGCTGGTACCCAGCCAACAGATTGTATTCCTGGGAGCAAGCTTGAACACAACTCCCCAAATGGCATTCCTCACTCCAGAGAAACAAATTTATTTGACAAACTACTTCAATCTACTGGCCACCAAAACCCAGCTATCTGCAAGAAAAATACGGCAAGCCGTAGGGTTCATGGCCTCTTGCATTCTACTAATTCCATATGCAAGACTGCATATGAGGAAACTTCAATGGTACCTAAAAAGTCTCTGGTGTCAACATTCTCAGGACCTGGAAACAATGATTCCTATCATTCCTTGCCTAGGATAGAGTTCCTTTGGTGGGCAGAGGCCTGCAACCACAACAAGGGACGCCCTTTCACTCTACCCCCTGCCGCCCAAACCCTAACAACAGACGCATCAGACTATGCATGGGGGCTCACATGGCAGGGTAGTGCATTCAGGGCAAATGGAGCCCAAAGCAAAGGCACCTGCATATCAAACAAAAAGAAATTTAGCTGTACAGAATGCTCTGACAGCCTTAAAAAGCCGTATTCTTCCAGGACAACTATTGGTAAAGACAGACAACAGCACAGTTATGTGGTACATAAACAAGTAGGGGGGAACCCATTCCTACCCACTCTGCAAATTAGCCATGGCTCTGTGGAACACAGCCTTGAGCAGCCAAGTGCACCTGCAAGCTCAATTCCTGCCAGGCAAACTAAGTTCTGTGGCAGACGACTTAAGCAGAAATCTCATGGACCCACACTACTGGAAACTGGAACCCAAAATATTCAAGCTTTTGAGGAACAGGTGTGGGGCACCAGAGGTGGACCTTTTTGCTTCCCCTCAGAACTATCAATTGAGCAAATATTGCACCAGAACTCCCTACAGCCAAGCTTGGAAAGTGGATGCCCTGTCCTTTACATGGTAAAGCCTCTCAATCTATGCCTTTCCCTCTCTGCCCCACCTCTCAAAGGTTCTACTAAAGATCAAACTGGACAAGCCATTGACAATCCTGATTGCTCCAGACTGTCCACGCCAGCACTGGTACCCTCTTTTATGAAGTCTAACAGTACTGCCACCATGGCACCTGCCTCAGACTTCTTCCATGCTGTCCCAGCAGGCAGGCCAGGTTCTGCACCCTCAGCTACGGACCCTGAACCTTGCAGCCTGGCTCATCCCCTGAACTCATCACTAGCAACCCTCAGTAAGCAGGTGCTGGATGTCATTCTTGAGACAAGGAGGCCTAGTACTAGAAAATCCTATTCGGAAAAGTGGAAAAGATACTGTTCCTGGAGCCAGTCCCAGGTAAGGGACCCGACTGCGCCCAGCTTACCTCATATACTAGATTACTTAACAGAAATGCTCCACAAGGGCCTATCCTTCTCTTCAATTAAAATTCATGCCTTGGCCATCTCAGCTCATTATAATACTGAGCCACCCCTCTTCTCTCATCCTCTGGTAAAACAGTTCCTGAGAGGCACCAACAATTTAAGACCCCCCAGGAGAGCTCCCACTCCAGCCTGGGACATTAACTTTGTATTAGAAAAGCTCACGCTTCTGCCTTTTGAACCTGCTGCTATAGCAGAGTTAAAATTCCTTTCATGGAAAACAGCTTTACTTCTAGCCATCACTTCAGCAAGAAGAGTGTCTGAATTGCAGGCCCTTATGACAGTGGAACCCATCATTATCTTCCATGCAGACAGGGTTTCCCTCAGGACTAACCCATCTTTTATGCCCAAGGTGGTGTCTAGTTTAAACCAGTCCATTCATTTGCCAGCTTTTTTCCCTAATACTCAGAATAAAGGGGAAAGGATCCTGCACTCCCTGGATGTACACAGGCAGCTTAGGTTCTATCTGGACAGGACTAAGCCTCTCAGAAAATCTGACCAGCTGCTAGTCAGCTTTGCTGCAGGGGCAGAGGGCAAGGCCATTTCAAAGCAAACCATTTCTAAATGGATAGTACACTGCATCCATTTCTGCTACAAACACCATAGGAGACCTATCCCACAGGGGATCAGAACACATTCCAGTAGGGCTACATCTACCTCTACAACATTCCTCAGGGGAGTCCCTACCAGGGACATCCTGGAAGCTGCAACCTGGTGCTCTGTACACACCTTCACCAAGCATTACCACTTACCTATCTTTTCTAAATCCACAGCTGGATTTGCCACAGCAGTCTTATAGGGCCTGATTGCCAGCCTACTGCTTCTTAACTACCTCCACCCTTCCTTAGCTTTGGGAATCAACCCAAATGTAATGACTGCAACAGTGAAACACGAAGAAGAGATACAGCTGTGTATACTTACCATAAATGTAGATGTTCGAGTGTATTCACTGTTGCAGTCCTGGTTACCCTCCCTACAGTCCCCTGACTTCTGTTTTCTTCTACCTATCTTTTTTGTTTGGCATATCTTATAGCATGTGTATTTGCTTTTCTGCTGGGGGTGCTCCATACCATGTAATTGCTTCCTATTTTGAGGACACCTGATATCTGGGGTAAGAAAAACTGATGTAATGGCTTCGGCTGCATGTTTTATACCGCTGATAACTTGACGTCATGGAAGAAGTGACAGCATCTGATGCAGAAATCCCAAGACTCTGGTATTCAGGCCAGCTGAGGGCTACCTGCAGGCAGATAACCCAAATGTGATGACTGCAACAGTGAATACACTCGAACATCTACATTTATGGTAAGTGTACACAACTGTACTTTCTGTATAGGAATACCATCTTTTCATGTGTTTTCTTAAGTGTTTGTGATATGTGTAAGTCATATCTCAGTTTATTATATATTATAACTCCGAGTAGTTTAGTTTGAGGTTCAGGAGTAATTTTTGTATTATCAATAGCAGTGATAGAGAAGGTGGAATGGGGGGTCTGTGGGTCTGGTGGGTTGAAAGATCATGATTTTGTTTTTGATGGGATTAAGTATGAGCTGTGAGTTAGACAGTCATGATTCAGTTTTAGTGAAGGACTTTTGTGTTATGTTTTGAAGCTGTTGTATGGTAGATGCTGCACATATAAGTGCAGAGTCATCTGTGTACTGGATTATGGAAGCTAGTGCCTGGCAGTATTAAGGTCATTAGTAAAAATACTGAAAAGAAGAGGATCAAGACTGGAACCCTGTGGGACATCAAGTGTGAGTGGGAGTAGGGGGAGAGATCTTGTAACCACTTCCATTGCCTACTGTTGGCCTGTTAGATAACTTTGGAACCAGGAGAGAGAGCAAACGAGCTGAGTTTTAAGTTTGTGAACACAGTCAGTAGCTTGCAATGGGAAACTGTGTCAAAAGCCTTGAACATGTCAAGACAGACTATTTTCCTATAATTTCTGTATTGGGTTATGGTATTAGTAAAACTGAGAAGTGCAGTAGTGGTACTATGATAGGGTCTAAAACCATGTTGGGATTTGGCTAGCAGGTTGTTAGTTGTGAAATAGTGCAGTAGTTGAGAATGTCTGTACCTTTCTAAGAGTTTAGATAGTGGGGATAGGATGGCGAAGGGTCTATAATTTGTGAGTTCTTTGAACTGTCCAACTTTGCAGAGGGGAATTATATGTGAGATTTTCCAGATTGATGGGACATGTTGTCCAGCAATAGACCGATTAATCAGTATTGATACGGGGTAGGAAATAGCTTTGGCAGTTATTTTTAGTAATTCAGCTGGCAGGTTATTGGCAGCTATTGTGGTAGGTTTGAGTTTTCTAAGAAGGTTTTCTATAATTTTAGTGAAGATGGGTTGGGATAAGAAAGTATTGTTGTTATTGTTGGATAGCTTAGGTGTTGACTCTTGACAGTGCTGATTGTTTTTGGTTAGAAACAGAATACTTTCAGTGAGGTATTTATTCAATTTTTCAGCAGTGATCTCAGAGTTGTTTGGTATATTGGGGGTTGGAGTTGTGGCTTGTCCAGGATGAAGGAATTTTTTGATTGTGGCCCAAAATGTTTGCATATTTCTTTGATGTTTCAGTTGTATGTTAATGTAGTAATTTTTTTTGTCTAGTTTGATTTGGTGTGTGACCTTATTCCTGGTTTGTTGATAAGCTAAGCAGTTAGGTTGAGTTTTGTTAGTGTGCCACAAGGTCAAAGTCTTTTCTCTTAGCTTAAGGAGGGTTCTTGTTTCATTAGACAGCCATGGAGTATAGTTTGCCTTTACACGGTCTGTTCTGGGAGGTCCCATGCTATTAAGAATGTTAAGGAAAGTACTATTAAATGTTCAACAATATCTAGGGAGAGATGCTTGAGTGGAGTCCAGTTACATTTTTAGAGTGTTCATCAGTTCTTTGGGGTAAAAGTTATTCTTATTTCAGATTTGTCAAAAACAAAAAAGTATGTATAGTAGGGTTGATTTTGTCTGAGCAGATAGTAGGTAAGTGGTCACTAAGACTATCAGGTAGACAGCCAGCATTTTAATGGGCCCCCCCATTAAAATGCTGCCTGTCCACCTGATACAATACTTTCTTATTTCAACCCATCTCTACTAAAACTGTAGAAAACCTTCAAAAATTCAAAGAGACATTCTATTCTAGACTGGACCCTAACAAACAACAACCCCCCCCCCCCCGGTTGTTTGTTAGGGTCCAGTCTAGAATAGAATGTCTATTTGAATTTTTGTTTAATCTGGTGGGAGTTTGGATAATTTGTGTAAAGCCGTAGAGGTTGATATGATTGCTGGGATTTTTTTGAGTTACACACCAACCAGTCAGTATTGAAATTACCCATGATGATGGTTTTATGGCTAATATAATTTGAAATGCATTGGAGGATATGCTCAGTTGTGGAAACATTATTGCCTGTTGGGATATAAATGGTTATTATGGTTATATACGTGTTTGGGTTGATTTTTAATTTGGTTAGTAGTATCTTGGTGTTGTTAAAAGTTATTATATTGAGATTTAGTTGCTGTAGTTTTAGGTTATTCTTGAATTTGTGTCTTTCAGCTTTTCCCGGTTAGGGGTCGCCACAGCGGAACTCCGGTCCGCTAATGATTGGCAGTAGATTTTTACGTACTGGCTTGCTGGGCCTAACGCACAACCTTCAACGAAGGAATGCCCATACATGCGTGTCGCTACACAGACGACGCTCTAACTGAGAATCGAACGGGCAATGTCTAACTGTGAGGCGACAACGCTACCGCAGCACCACCACCGCAGTTTAGGTTATTCTTGAATAATAAGGCTAATCCTCCTCTGCTTTTCACCTTACTGTCTGCCCTTATTATGTTATAACCTGGAGGGGTGATTTCATTATCTGTAATGTGTGGTTTCAGCTGTGGCTCTGTAAAGATGGCTATGTCTGAGGAGTATAGGGAGAGGGTAGCATGAAGCTTGTTAACCTGATTAACAGTACTTCTGAGATTTAAGTTTAAAAGTAGAAATTCAGATCCTTTGCAAGATAGGTTAAACATATTTCGTGTTTGAGAGAAGGTTGGGAGGTGTAGCTAGGACCTGGATTAGGATGTATGTCATCATTTATTATAAGTTTATTAGCTATCCGCGCAAATAGGCACTTCAACGACCACCACCGTAAATCTGGGATATCAGATTTATTTAATAGCACGAGGAGGCAAAAACAACACGTAAATTAATAGATTCAGTGACAGTAGATGGTGCTATTGTTTAACGAATTGCAGTCCAAAGTAGTACAATGGTAAATAAGTATTTTTATTAAAGTATTATTGATTTTTTAAGAAATCTTATATATATATATATATATATATATATATATATATATATATATATATAATTAATATTGAGATTTGTTTTAAAATGTATATTCTTTTTTAGAGATAAAAGTTTATTTATTATGATGTTACAGGGACTTTATTCAACTGTTTTTAATTGGTTCTTTATTTTAATTGGTGGTTCATAGATCAAAAGGGGTATATAAAGGAAGGGTTGGTAATAGTGTTTTACATCTGATGAAGTCTTTAGGGGCGAAAATGCTGTGATGTGTTAAGCATTTATGTTACTTGTTATTAATTTACGTGGTGCTTTGGCCTCCTCGTGCTATTAAATAAATTGGGTATCGTGGTGGTCTTTGAAGTGCCCATTTGCGTGGATTACTAGTTTGGTGCTGGCACTTTGCTCTATTTGGTGTGTTTATAAGTTTATGAGCTATGTTTATTAGTGTGTGAGGAAGTTTGGGTATGTGTTTGTGATACCAGAGTAAGAAGTTTTTGGAGCTTTTTTAAGTGGGGCTATTTTGTGATTTACTTGGTCAAGGATAGTGGTATTGAAGATAGGTGGTGATATTTTCTCAAGGGAAAGATACACAGTGTTAAATTACTACTTTAGTTTCATTTGAGGTCATCTGTTTGCTTACAGACTTGCAAGAGTTTATTAGCAGCAAATGTTTATTTCATGCAGAAAAATGTAAATAAAGTCAGCACAATAAGCAATGCTATCAGTTTATAATTGTTAAAGCTGCAAATGTTTATTTCATGCAGACAAATGTCAATAAGGTCAGGACAATAACCAACGAATCAGTTTATAATTGTTAAAAATGCAAATGTTATTTTAAGGACGTTATACTAAAACAATCAAAAATTTTAGCCACTCAGCCTTGCACAAGAAATGAAAAGAAGATGTTTATAAAGCCTTACTATAAAAAGAACACTTCAGCATTAAAGCAGGCCTTCCTTTACCTCATCAGTGATTGGGACAATCCAAAGTAAAATTTAGCAAGAAGTCTAGTGCAGAAGTTGACTGTCTGTGTTTCACTTATTTCTTCAATGGTTGCTTAAAGTTAAAATGTATGAGTTAAAGCATGTATGTATGTTTTCAGACAGTTATTTAACAGCACTACTTTTTGGTTTATCAGTTAAAGCAAGTATGTATGTTTCAGACAGTTTATATATATATATATATATATATATATATATATATATATATATATATATATATACACACATATACATATATAGTATAGTTATATAACAGTACTAGTTTAAGTTTATGTTTTTATACTGAAAAAATTGATTGAGACTGTACTATACTGTAATTAACTGGAAACAATTGAAATAAGACTGGAATAAAATTCTTTATCTATTAATTACCCAAATTCGTACTGAACAGGTGCCAATCTGTCCTTTATAGGCCAAGTCTTGTGTACTTTCCAGAATGGATTCTTCAAACACTGTAGTTCATTTAATAATCAATGATCAACTTATCCACACCCCCAACAGGGGCAACAGTATCCTAGATCTAGTCATTACCAACATGAGTGACCGGTGTTCCACACCTGAAGTCAACGCCTTATTGGTCAGATCAGACCATAAGCTAATTACCTTAGATATTCACATCCTGCCCCCACCCCCATTAAGGAAACCATGGTAAAAAACATTCTCCATAGCCAACTTCATGCTTCTTAAGACAGAAGTGGTGAACTTCATGACACCCATGCAGATGGACAATACAGTTATGACTGCTGAATCCTACACAATTGCACTTTATAAGCACTTACATGAGTGTATGGATCGTGCTGTCCCAAACAGAACCAAGACGCTATCCTCCAAAAAATGGAAGCCAATCTGGTGGTCCCCTGCCGTAAACAAACTCTACAACAGAAGGAAGAAACTGTTGCAAAAGAGAGTAAAATCCCATGAGTGGGGGAGCTCCCTGGTCAGCCTCAGTACGAAGCTGCGATCCCTGATAAAATCCTCCAAAGCTAGTTATGAAAACAAAATCGCCACTGATTCTAAAGACAACCACAAAGCATTCTATAGCTATGTCAAGAATCTCAATGGCAACACTCAGATCTGCTCTGAGTTACAGCACAATGGCATTAAATATACAGACCCAACTGATATTGCCAACATCCTGGCAGATAGGTTCAGTGCTAACTTTACCCCCCTCTCACCCCCTAAAGAGCCCATCTCTATATCAGAAGAATGCAAAGTTCCTGTAATCATGGCTAAAAACCACACTCTCCAAAGCCAAGAACACAGCATCCATGGGACCAGACAACATCCCAGGCTGCGTTCTACACAAACTACAGAATGAACTGGCACCCCACCTAAGTACCATGTTCAGTCATAGCCTCACCTCAGGTTTTGTGCCTGCTGAATGGCGCACAGCGATGGTTATCCCACTCCATAAGGGGGAGCCACCACGGACCCTGGGAACTACCGCCCCATTAGCCTGACGAGTCTGGTCTGCAAGGCCATGGAACGTATCATTATGGAACTTATAAACAAAAACGTTGGTAATCTCCAAACACTGGACCCCACCCAATTCGGGTTTGTAAAAGGCAGATAATTTCTCCTAAACCTGATAGACTTCTTTGAAGCAGTCACCAAAGCTGTAGACAAGGGTAAGGTGGTTCACACAGCCTATCTAGATCTTGCCAAGGCTTTCAACACCATCCCCCACTCTGGAATTGTAGATAAACTCACTAAACTAGGTATAAATCCCTATGTCACAAGATGGGTTGCCAACTGGCTCACTGACAGAACCCACACTGTGAAAGTAGCAGACTCCAAATCCGACTTCAGACCATTGACAAGTGGAGTACCACAGGGTTCAGTCCTGGGTCCTCTCCTGTTTGGTATCTACTTCTCTGAAGTACAGGCTAACACAAAAGGTCTTTGGCTAATGAAGTTCGCAGATGACTGGAAACTAGGAGCCATAATCGAAACTCCTAACAATGTGGACATCCTACAAAAGGGCCTGACTGAGACAGATGCCTGGTGTCAAAGCCATGGCCTCAAGCTCAATGCCAAAAAGTGCATTGTCATCCCCTTTGGTAAAAACTCTGTACCCATGAACTACAACATAGGCGGTAGTATACTTAACACCGAAAGTGTGATAAGAGACCTTGGGACACAGGTGGACAGTAGTCTCTCCTTTGATAATCACATTGCCACAGTAGTCAGGAAATCCTTCTACGTGGCACACCTCATCACAAAAGGTTTCTCATCCAGAAAAAAAGAGGTCATTGTTCCCCTCTACTCATCACTCATTAGACCCATTATAGAGTACAACGGCCCTTTTGGTATGTACTTCACAAGATATTCACAACAACTGGAAAGGCCGCAGAAATACCTCACAAAGAGGATTATCAGCCTCAAACAGATGCCCTACACAGACCGTCTCAAAAAACTCCAGCTTTACTTCGTCGCATATCACCTTCTCAGAGGTGATCTCTGCCTAACATACAAAACTATGTCAAACCCAGAGCTGTTGGACATGCTCATTTAAAGAAATCCCAGTCCCTCCAAGCTACACGCCCTAAGGACCTAAACCTTGTCACCACAATAAACAGAACATGCCGGAGGGATAGATTCCTGTCCCAGAGACGTCCCATACTCTGGAATAAACTACCTATCTATATCAAACAAAGTTCCTCATTAGCACTCTTCAAGAAAAATCTTGATGATTGGATGGGAAATAGGAAATTCACCCCGGGGGTCACCTCTGTGGCTCCGCTCGACAGTGGCACAGGAAAATAATTTTCTTGGGTGGCAAAAGCCAGGGTACCTTTTTGGCTGGGCTTGTATAGGCCCCAGGGCCGATAGCCTAGTACCTACCTATGAACCTATAAGGCTTTATTAGATGTTCACAATATCTGCATACTTTCTTCATTAACAGTGCTGATAAACAATAACAGCCTGTAGAAATGCTGGGACGCTGGTTAGTAATAACAGTGCTGCTAAATATATCCAAAGTTTCTGCACGTTGTTCTGATTGTCCTGAATAATGTAAACTGAAACAGTCTTTATTTGACTTGTCTTCTGTACTAAGGCTTGAGTGTCTGTATTGTAGCTTAATCTTTTCTGTATATCAGGTCAAACTAACTGACTGACCTCCCTAACTGTATCTGAAGTATATTTTAATAATACCAAAAGTCTGTAATGCTTTACACACCTCCTTAGCCTTGGTTCTCAGGCCTTGTCTTGCATGTGCTTTATTTAGCATTACATTAAGGAACATTCTCTAGCTGGCAAAAGTGTATCTTTCCTTTGAAAAAAAAGGCATTTTGTATTTCTCTGTTTTCTGCACATTTTATGATCATCTTTCCTTTGTAATAAACTGTCTTTCCTAAAATGTCTGACACTACATATTTTAGCTTTTAGTCTGCATAATGCCTAATGACTGCTTTAAAATGGCAGTCCCTAATCAAACATGTGGTTTTGTTTTTGTTGGAGTTGGTGGATGTACTTTTGTAGTTGGCTTGGGGTGTGGTTAGCTGAAAGTGGTAAGCTGTGAAATGGGTGGCTGTTGAGAGAAGTATGAGTAATATGCCATATATAATTAGCATGTTGGAGTGAGTAAGTTGTTTAGGGAATAGAAAGGCTATTTTGTTATTAGTATAGTTGTGCAAGGTTTAGATAGTAAGTGGGAAGAATGAGTCACTAGAAGATTATTGAGGTATTTAACTGTGAGTAAGACGATAAAGGTAGATAAGTGGTAGTATGGCTGTTAGGGTGTATCAGTAATGGTTAGATGGGGTGGACTGGAAAGGTAGTGTGTAATGGTTAGGTAGGAGGGGCTAGTAGTGAAAGGACTTAGGTTTAGGATTATGTAATATAGTGGTTAAGGGTTTGTTTGCTGATTGGTAGGTTTTCTAAGGTGGAGTGGTTTGGCTAAAAATAAATTTAGTTGACGTTTGGGTGTGTGGGAATGGGGGTAGGGGAGTGGAGTGACCTGAGTATAGCGAGAGCAAATGGAGCAGGTTAGAGCTGACATCGGAGTAGCCCAAGCTAATCCAGTAAAAACAATCAGTAAGCACTGACCACCAAGGCAGATGGGTTCAGTGTTAAGTTAAAATGTACTGACCTTAGAGATAGGTAAGATAGTTTAGCTTGAGGGTAACGTCTTAAAGAAAAAGAGAATAGCGTTAGGGTAAAGCCTTGGGTGGTGGATAGATAAAGCAGTTATCCAGAAAGCTGCAAGGTAGGATTTAGTCAGTGGAAGAGAGCTAATACATTTCAGACTATGAAAGGTTACTCATAAACATATAGACAGCGAATATACATTAGTGGGGCAGACCTAAGGTGGAGTGGGACTAAGGGGATATGGACGTAGTGGTCTCAAAGCACTTTATGGTGATGGTGATGCATGACTATCCTCAGATAAGCTTGGGTTCTCTTATGCTACAGTGGTATACTAAAATAACATACAGTGATTAGAATGCTGGAAAGATGCTATGGGGCTCTGTTTTCTTTGCTCTGGCTGTTTAGTGACCAGGAATCAGTGTAGGTATTTGTGCAGATTCACTGGGCTGTGGAAATGAGACTCTTTTCTTGATTCAGGGTGTGTGTGCCTGGAAATAGAAGAAGGAAGAGGACTAGTGAGATTATTGTTTATAACAAGAGGTAGAAGCCAGGAGAAATGTATGGTAAGGCTGAGAATAGAGGGGTTAGGCTAGAAAAGATACTTATTAATGGATAACTGGGTACTTATTGCTAGATTTACTGGAATCCCTTGCCATACAGCCCAATACCTTAGTCATGGGAGATTTCAACTGTCCTTCCATAGACTGGGGGGACATACGTGAACAAAAACACGCTTGTTCAGAGGATCCTGGAATTTGTTAACACAAATCCTCTGGAACAGATAGCCTGCACCCCCACTAAGAGCTCTAATGTTTTGGACATAGTATTCACCAACATGGGGGGGGGGTTCACTCTACTTCCCCATGCGTAATGCACTCCCTGGTTAGGTCAGACCACAAATCAGTCTTGTTTGAAGTAGCTACTAGAACTGACACCCTCACAGGAACAAATATTATAAAAAAACTTTACCAAAGCTAGCTACTAAGCAATGGTATAAAAAGCTTGAAGAGGTGTACACAAATGCCCTGTATAAACACTTAAGCGTCTTCATAAATTCTGCTGTACCTGACCAGATCAGCACCAGGTCTTCCCATAAAAAAAGTCAGCATGGTGGACTTCAAGTATAAACAGATTATACAACAAGAGGAAGAAACAGTTGCCCAAAAGCAAGAGGGATATTACAATGCAGAGGAAGAGTTCCATCCTAAGCCTAAACAAGAAAATCAGAAATCTTGTACAGTCTTCTAAAGCAAATTACAAAACTAAAATCTCATCCCTAGTCAAGGATAGTTGTAAAGCATTCTTTAACTATGTCCAAAATCTAAAACAGAAATGTCCAGCTATGTGTCGAACTGGTTGTGGAAGGGATCAGTCATACTACACCGCACAATATCGGCAACCTGCTAGCTGACAGACTCGGTGCAAACTTCACCCCCTTTATCCCCACCTACCATAATCCAAAGCATTCCTGACACTAGCCCTCTCTGCCTAGTATTTCTAGAGAACAAGTCATCTCTGCACTCACCAAGGCCAAAAACATGGCCTCAATGGAACCAGATAATATCCCAAGTTGTTTACTAAACAATCTAAAACAAGACCTAGTGGACCCACTTGGCATTCTCTTTATTCATAACTTGAGAACTGGCTATATTCCTGCAGAATGGAGAACAGCAACAGTAATCCCTCTGCACAAAGGGGGACAATGAGCTGACCCTGGAAACTACAGACCAATAAGTCTAACCAGTCTCATCTGGAAGGCCATGGAAAGAATTATCTTAGACCTTATCAACAAGTACATAGGTGACCTCCAAATGCTGGAACCAACCCAGTTTAGCTTTGTTAAGGGTAGATCACACTTATTAAACCTGGTAGACTTCTTTGAGAATGTCACCAAAACCATGGACAAAGTTAAGGCAGTGCACACAGCCTATCTTGACCTTGCCAAGGCTTTTGACACAATTTCCCACTCTGGCATCATTGAGAAACTGTCCCAGATATGAATTAACCCTTACATTACTAGATGGGTAGCCAGTTGTCTCACCAATAGACAACACTCCTGTCAGAATTGGTGACTCCACTTCCACCAGTAGACCTGTCACCAATGGGGTACCACAGGGTTCTGTGCTGGGCCCCTTACTGTTTGGCATCTATTTCTCTGAAGTCCAGACCAAAGTAAATGGCCTTTGCCCACCAGGTTCGCTGAAGATTGCAAACTGGTAGCAGTCAATTGAGTCCACTAACACAAACAAATGATTGGTACCAAAGCCATGGTCTAAAACTAAATGCAAAAAAATGCATTACTATTATTGTTCCCTTTGGCAAACTGGAATTCCCTACAAATTACAATATTAACAGCACCCCTCTGATTTCCAATCCAGTGGTGTGAGACTTGGGGACACAGGCTGATAGGAATGTGAACTTTGATCACCATGTTTTCACAGTGGTAAGGAAAGCCTTCTAAGTAGTGCACCTGATAAGCAAGGACATACCATCCAGGTCAAGGGATGTTGAAACTCCACTGCACTTGACCCTCATCAGACTACTAATAGAGTGTAATGCACCTTTTTGCATGTACCTCACCAGGTACCTGCAGCAGCTGGAGAGACCGCAGAGGTTTCTTAATAAGAAAATACAGGGACTCCAAATCATGACCTACATGGACAGATTGAAAGCCCTGCAAATTTATCATGCCCCTCATAGTGCTGCTGAGAGGTGACTTGTGCCAATCTTCAACCCTGCCCTAATGGAAGTGCTGCACATCTGCAAGTCAAATGGCACAAGAGTCATTTGCTCTAGGGATCTCAACCTAGCTTGTGACATTAACAGAACATCCTGGGGAAATAGATACGGCTCCTAGAGTCTGTCAATTCTCTGGAATAGACTTCATATCCATGTAAAACAGAGCTCCTCACTGACCCTATTCAGATGCAACCTAGATAATTGGATGAGAGATCGCAAATTCACCCCAGAGGTGGCATCCATGACCCTCATGGACAGGGGGTAGCCAGTGTTGATCACAGACCTGCTCTGTTCATAAATTTGTTTTCCGAGCTACCCAAAAAAAAAAAAAAAAAACAAATGGGGATACTTGGGATTAACATGGCTAGGCTTGCAAAGGCTCTAGGGCCACTAGCCTAGTAAACTCCTATGAACCTAAATCCATATTGGGATATAGCCCATATAGCTTAGATTATATATATGGCTGACTGTTCATGTGTAAAGTCTTACAATTTTTGTAAGAATATTTGAGATTTATTGACTCTTGTAAGCATTGTCAAAGTTAGATTAGAAGAGCCAATAAAAGATATCAGTGGGTTTCAGAAATATTTATTACAATGTAGAAGTCTTAACTCCTCAAGTCTCTGCATCACAGTAAACCTGAGCAATTCATACACTGCCTTTCTTCTATGATTTTATTCTGGATTGGCTGTAATGCAGGGCATACTCTAACTAGTGAAGCACCATACAATTGCAGTAGTCTGGGTGAGGGGCAAATGCAAGTTAGCAATATGCTAGTCCCCCAAATTGGCAATGGCATCAGAATAATGTGACATAGAGATTCATATAATCACTCCACCAATTTCTTTTTCTCGTAAAGAAAAAAAAAACATGAATGCTGTCAACAAGATAGTGATCATCCATTCACCCTTTTTAGGAATGGTCATTCCTTGTACCATAGCTATAGGTAGGTATTAAGGAGCTGAGGAAGTGTGTGTGTGTGTGTGTGTGTGTGTGTGTGTGTGTGTGTGTGTGTGTGTGTGTGTGTGTGTGTGTGTGTGTGTGTGTGTGTGTGTGTAGAGATATAAATTTGCATGGATTTTGTGTGTGTATGTGTGTCTGTGTCTATGGTATAGGTATGTGAAACCACACTGCTTATCCTTAGCCCTGTACATTAACCCTTACCCTGCCTATAGCCCCAGCCATACACATTACGTTACTTTTTTTTCCCTTTTGCAATCGGTTGAGTTTCGGCTGCTCACCTTAGTAATACCTGCTAACCCTAATCCTACCCCTGCCCCTATCCGTACTGCACAGATTACTTTAAAATAAAATCTTTCCATAACACTGTTACTATTCAGACAAATTTGAGCTAAATATGTATGATAGGGTTATGGGTAGTTTATTGAATTTGTTACTGGGGTAGAGCACTGATTCTATTAGACCTATTTCACTCTCAGCTTGGGATAAATACAACAGATACATGGCACATATACAGAGTAAATGACAAAATGCAATATATACATATACATATATTATATACAAAATGAATGTCATAGTTGGCTTGCAATAGATAAATGACATTATGCACAGAGTAATTGAAAAAATACAATATATACATGCATTATATACAGAGTGGAAGTCAGAGTTGGCATGTTGAATGAACCAAAATCAAAAACAGAGTCAGAGCAAGGTATGTAGATGGAAGAAGTGAAAGAAGAGGTAAAGTTATATGACCAGAGCAATAGTTTATTTTCCTAAAGTTATAAAATGTGATTTTATTTCTTATCAGAAAATTCAGTACACTGGAAAAGTAAATTTGCTTCTTTTTTCATTGTAATGTGTGCCAATATAATGAGATTTCTATGTGCTTTTGTTGATGTGTTTTGTTTCACTAATTTAGCACATTAACATTTTAACCATTCACTGTATAGTCATATCTATATATATATATATATATATATATATATATATATATGTGTGTGTGTGTGTGTGTGTATGTGTGTGTGTATACATTTGTGTACATACAAATGTGTGTCAATATCTGCATCTGTATCTAATCTATATATGTCTATCTTTACGTATATGTCTGCTAAAAAAATAAAATAAAGTAATATGTATGTGCGTGCACACGTGTGTGTGTGTGTGTGTGTGTGTGTGTGTGTGTGTGTGTGTGTGTCTGTGTGTGTGTTTAAGCACTTATGTATACATACACACACACACACACACATATATATATATATATATATATATTAAAACTATGTTTATATCTATTTCTATATATATATGTGTGTGTGTGTGTGTGTGTGTGTGTGTGTGTGTATGTGTGTGCACATAGGTGCATTTCACTCTGTTGAGCAGTCAGTTCACCAAGGGAATAAACTGTTTTGGAAAAAGAAAATAAGCATTCTTTTTTGAGTAGTGAAGATGTTGAAAGGAGGAAGAGTGAGTGCTTTGTGATTATGGTAAGTGTGGGTTTGGGTTTTGGCATAAGTGTGGAAATTTGTGTGCAAGTGTTTGCAGGTTCAGGTTAGCGAAAGAGCTAGAAAAGGAGATAGATTTAAAGCTGTGCATGTGTGCTGGCATATGGGAAGTATCGCTGAATTCTTGTGCACTGACAGTGTTATGGAATGGATTTGTCCTAAGAAAAGTGTAGGTTTGGAGTTAGGGGCAGGGTTAAGGTTAGGGTTCGCACACATTAGTAAGGAAGTGCAAGAGGTATGCACATCCTTACTGGTATGTGCTAAACTCAACCATGTCTTTGCTCCTGTACCTAACCCTATGCAGCATCTATATCACGTTATCGAAATTTTACTACATCGAATCAATAAAGGTCGAACTTTATTGATCGAACTAGTAAAATATTGAATAACGAAAAAAAAAAAAAATCAATAAAAAAAAAAACTAACTAGCGTAGGCAGGGGGGCAAGCCCCCCTACACCCCCCACACCCCCACTACTTAAATATACAAACTCCGTGACCGCACTACATTGAGTTAAACGGAAATCTTCCCCTTACGGAGATTTCCATTTACCTGCGCAATGTTCTGACCTTTTGACATTGTCGTGCCGACAATATCGTATTCGATATTGTTAGCTTATGACGTGTAGTAGACCCCCTATGCATTACCTTGCAAAAAAGAAAACTTTCCCTAACCCTACCAGTATTAAGACAAAGTATATCTGAAGTCAGTGAGACGGTTTTGGTTAACTATTCACAAAAGGAAACTATTTTCATTTTGTGATACGTTGTAATTTTGATCCCTTGATTTTTTTCTTTGTTTTTGACTTCTGGCATCAGTCTATTGCATTTTTATATGTTTGCATTGATATTGCTTTTCTTTATCAAATTTTCTTTATTGAAATTCTTAAAGAAGTTACATATTAATAAAAGAAGATGATTTTTTAGACATGTAATGTACAAAAATCAAGATAGTAACATATTTAACTATTTATAATATATACAGACTGCCTGAAATAAAAATAAGGTTATTAGTAAAAACAAGTACTGAAGAAAATCTTTTTTAAGTGTCTTTTATGATGTATAGATTTGGGATTATGTTGAAAAAATATGATTCGAGATAAAATTTTTCAACATAGATTCATGGAAAAGGTCCCTGGGCATATACTGCTTCCTTTTACCTTTATTTTTCTGATAGCTGTATCTTGAATAGAGATCAAAAAATCCTCAAATTGAGATGTTGTAGAATTGTTCCATTTTCTTGTTATATTGTCCCTTGCCACTGTTATGATTGTCCATAATAGATAACAATTTTAATTGTTTATATAGTAATAAAATCAATACTTTTGATGAAGGAAGACAATCAAACCATATAGATGCCAGAAAATCTGCAATATTATTCCAATGCAAGTGAAAAGAAGTCAGTCACAGGATATATGTATCCAGTTTGCATTACCAATGTGTTTACATCTCCATCATTCTATATTTTTATTGTTACTGAACTTTGATGTTTTTGTTAGGTGTTAAAAATGTTTTTATGTAGAAATGTCCATGTAAAAATACACCAGTAATGGGTCCATGATGAATTACTTATAGATTTCAATATATGGGATGTTCTTCGTGTTTCACTGTTGCAGTCATAACTGTAGGGTGCTCCTGCCGGCAGGCAGCCCGAGGTCGGCCAGAATCCCAAAGTCTGGGTCCGGCGTCGGCTGTATAAGCTAGTATCCTGACGTCAGTACGCCTTGGTACATAGCCCTCAGCCGACGCCATCTTCTCCAGTCTTTCTTGCCGTGCGGTGGAAAGCAGCTCGCAAAACGCTGGTTGGCGATTTTCGAACAGCGTATTTGGTTGTTGTCGGTCCGAAGTTCTTACTTCTCTTCTCAAAGCTAAGTACCCCGTTGGGGAATCTTTTCTTGTTCCTCCGATGTCAGAAAAAGTTAATAATTGTATAGCGTGTGGGAAACAAATACCTCATAAAGATTTCCACTCTTACTGTCTACCTTGCTTAAGCCCTGACCACGACGTTTCCTGTTGTCGGTTCTGTGCCAGGTTCAACTCTCGTACTATCAAGCGCAGGTACGATTAGGCTTTAAATTATTTTGGCAGACGCTTCAATTATAGAATGTCGTCGGACACTACCGGAGTTCAAAAGAAGCGCAAAGACAAAGACAGGCCTCCGAGGTCCAAACAGGACTCGTTGCAGCTGGAGCCAGCGTCCGGTTCAGCTGTCGTCAGTGAGGCGCTTTTGCAGCCCCTGTCGTCCGCCACTTCTGAACCGATGGCGTCAGGACTCCCATGGGGAGCCATCAAGGCCTACTATTTTAACTGCCGCAGGACCTTCGGACGTCGCTCCTTCAGATGGGTCCGGAACCGCTGTGCAGGTACCGGCTTCTGAGGGGGTTTTCAGGCCTACTCACATCACTATTTCAAAGGCAAAGACAAAGACTCCTGCTAAGTCTAAAGTTCCAGCTCAAGCTGCTTCTGAATCCACTCCCAAGACACAAAAACAATTATTGAGGATGGCTGAAGATTTGCTTACAATGATTAGGGGTTCTCACCCCCCTCCTGAGAAAAGGCCTCGACAGGATGTTACTCTGGATTCCTCTGACCAGGCTTCTGTCTCTTCTGTTTCTTCCTCTGATCAGGACTATTCCTTTCCCCCTTATGAGGATTCCGATGCTGAGGATTCTTTGCCCTCGGCCTCTCCGCCTGAGGATTTTTCTTTTGGGGAAACCTTGCATGAGATGAGGGAACATTTTCATTGGGAAGGACAGGAATATTCTGCTTCCAAAAAGAGGCTTAGAGAATTTCTTCTTCTTCCTCAGCATAGGCCTTTAGCTATCCCTCCTGTCTTGGACATTGTAGATGATGCTTTTTCTGAGGCTAATTTGAATCCTGATTCCATGACTCCTGCTCCTTCTAAGCCTGATAGATTTTATAGGGTTCCTGACTCTCATTTATTTTTATTTAAAAACCCTTTTGCGGATCCTGAAACTATTTCTCAGGGCTCTAAGGCTGCTAAGGTTGCTACTTCTCAAAATCCTATTCCCTCTGAGAAGGATTCTCGTGCTTTAGACAGGTGGGGAAAAAAGGTATATACTTCTGCTACCCTGTCTGTAAGGGGTTTAAATTGCCAGTTTCATATGTTTAAATATCAGCAATTTCTTTTGTCTGTTTTAAAGCAAAGCTTGCTTCCCTTCCTGCTTGTGCAGAGGATAAGGAACTTCAGGATGTTTTGCATGCTACTGAACAGGTTAACAAGCATAGCTTACATTGTGGTTTTGATGCTTTGGATGCTTCTTGCAGGGCTGCTGCCTCTGGTACTGTGATTAGGAGACATGCCTGGCTTCGTGAACAAAGTTTACCTGAACAGGTTAAGGCTAAGTTATTAGATGCCCCTGTTCAACAAGATGTTCTTTTTAGTTCTAAGGCTGAGGAAGTTATTAAAAAGATGGAAGAAAAGGCAAAGTCCATGCAGACTGTAAAAGATTTCTTGCAGGTTCAGCCTCCTAGATTTTCCAGGAATTGGCCCTCTAAAAATTGGTCCTTTCCCACGTCTGACAGGCCTCAAAGGGGAAGATATCGACGCTCCAGAGGTCGTGGTCAAGGCCAGACCTCTTACAGATCTAGACAATGGACTGCTTCTTCACCTAGAAGGGGAGAAGACAGATCCCAATCTCAAAGAAAGCAAAACTCAATGACTCTCTCGGTTGGGCTTCAGGACCCCTTTACCTGGACGCCCCTCTCGGAGGAAAACTGTCTCTTTTACAGAAATTGGACTCATATTACCCAGGACAGATGGGTATTGGACGTGATTTTAAAAGGTTACAAGTTCCACTTTCACACTTTGCCAAGGACTCACGGTTGGCCAGATCTGCCAAAACTTCAATGGTCAGAGGCCTTAACTCAAGTGGATGCTCTTCTGGCCATGAGAGCCATAGAGCCTGTTCCACTCTCGGAAATGGGAAAAGGGTTTTATTCAAGGCTGTTTCTGGTTCCCAGAAAACAAAACTCATGGAGACCTATTCTGGACCTTTCTGTGCTAAACACCTTTTTGGAAATTCCAAAGTTCAAGATGCTTACTCTGCAACAGCTAATTCCAATGCTCTCTCAGGACGCCTGGATGGTGACATTGGACTTAAAGGAAGCCTATTTGCATATCCCTATCAGACAAGAACGCAGGAAATTTCTCAGGTTCAAGGCAGGTTCGAGGCACTTTCAATTCTCTGTTCTGCCCTTTGGTTTATCTACTGCGCCCAGAGTCTTCACCAAGTGCCTGGCACCAGTAGTGGCTTACTGCAGACTTCAGGGGATCCAGATTTACCCCTATTTGGACGATTGCCTTATTCAGGTAGACAGCAAAGATCTTCTGCTTCAACATCTGGACTTTGTTCAACGTCTTCTCCTACTACTGGGATTCTCAGTGAACATAAAAAAGTCACATTTGATCCCTTCTCAACAAATGGTATTCTTGGGAGCCCTCTTAAATACAACCTTACAAAGGGCCTACCTCACTCCAGAAAAACAAACTCAGCTGGCTTCTACTTTCAACACCTTGGCAACTCTATGTCAGCTCACTGCAAGGAAATTCCTGCAGGCTATGGGCTACATGGCTTCCTGCATTCTGTTGATTCCAAACGCAAAGCTTCACATGAGAAAGCTTCAATGGTATCTGAAAAGTGTATGGTCACAGCATTACCACGATCTGGATATTCTGATTCCTCTGATCCCCTGCCTCCAGAAGGAGTTCCTCTGGTGGTCCAGGGCATGCACTTTAAACGAAGGAAAACCTTTTCGTCTCCCTCAACCTACTCAAATCCTAACCACGGACGCCTCGGATTATGCTTGGGGAGCACACTTTCTAGACAATTGCCAGCAGGGAACCTGGACAAAGGACCATCTTCACTGGCACATCAATCTGAAGGAAATGTTGGCAGTTCAAAATGCCCTTTAGCCTTCAAAAACCTTTTACAACCAGGGCCTCTGCTAATTCGCACAGACAACACCACGGTCATGTGGTACATCAACAAGCAGGGGGGTTCTCATTCATACCCCCTTTGCAGACTAGCTATGGGTTTATGGGACACAGCTCTAAATTTGAATCTGCATCTCCAAGCTCAATTCATTCCAGGGAAACAGAATCTCTTAGCAGACAGCCTGAGCAGAAACATTTCAGATCCTCACGAATGGATGCTAGACACCAACTTGTTCAACAGGATTACTGCAGTTTGGGGATGTCCCCAGATAGATCTGTTTGCATCCCATCTCAATCACCAGCTGCCTCGCTTTTGCACCAGGTCCTTCCACAAAACAGCATGGAGAGTGGATGCCCTGTCCTTCAGCTGGAGAAGCCTTTCAGCATATGCCTTCCCTCCTCTTCCTCTACTGCCTCGGTACTACTGAAGATAAAACAGGACAAGCCCAAGTTCCTCATCTTGATTGCTCCAAATTGGCCTCGACAGTTTTGGTATCCAACCTTAAAGCTCCTGTTCTCGGCGCCTCCTTGGATTCTCCCACTGAACCCTTCGCTTCTGTCCCAGCATCAGGGTCAGTTACTACATTCCAATCTCAAGACCCTTTGCCTGGCAGCTTGGCTCTTCAAAGGAATTTGATTTCCTCTAGTCTTCCCAAACAAGTTTTGGATGTTCTTTTGGAAGCTAGACGGCCTAGCACTAGGAAATCCTATGCCTCTAAATGGAAGAGGTTTTCTATTTGGATGCAGGACCGAGGCTCTGATCCTCAGGTTCCTGATCTCTCCTCTATTTTGCTTTACCTTTGAACTTTTATCTAAAGGACTTTCCTTTTCTTCCATTAAGATTCATGCTTCTGCTATCTCTGCGCATTTCAGTTCTGATCCTCCTGTTTTTTCACATCCTTTGGTGAAGCAGTTCTTGAGAGGGGCTAAAATTTGCCTCCAAGGACCCCTCCTGTCCCTGCCTGGGATCTTAATTATGTTTTAGAAAACCTTACTTTGCCTCCTTTTGAGCCTGCTGCATCTTCAGATATTAAGTTTCTATCCTGGAAGACTGTTCTTTTGTTAGCATTGACCTCTGCCAGAAGGGTCTCAGAGTTGCAAGCTCTCATGGCTGTGGAACCATACCTTATTTTCCATCAGGACAGAGTATCCTTGAGGACCAATCCTACTTTCATGCCTAAGGTGATTTCGAAAGTGGCTTTAAATCAGACAATTCACCTTCCTACTTTCTTTCCAAATCCTCAAAATAAAGGGGAAAGGATTTTGCATTCATTGGATGTGCACAGACAGTTACGATTTTACTTGGACAAGACTAAAGATTTCAGAAAGTCTAACCAATTGTTTGTTTCCTTTGCCTCCAGTTCTCTTGGAAAACCTATTTCTAAACAAACTATTTCCAAATGGATTGCTTATGGAATCAGATTTTGTTACACTCATCATGGGAAACAGTTTCCAGGGACCATTAGAAGTCATTCTACTAGAGCAGCTGCTACTTCTACAGCTTTCCTCAGAGGAGTCCCTACCAAGGATATCTTGGAAGCTGCCACTTGGAGTTCGGTGCATACTTTTCCAAGCACTACAATCTCCCTTGTTTTCTAAGTCTAGGGCAGGCTTTGCCTCTGCTGTCTTGCAGGGTATTCTTGCCTCCCTTCTTCTATCTAAAGCCTCCTCCCTCTACACTGCTTTGGGATTCCACCCTACAGTTATGACTGCAACAGTGAAACACGAAGAACATAGTACAGTTGTGTACACCTACCATAAATGTAGATGTTCGAGTGTCTTCACTGTTGCAGTCGTTCCTCCCTCCTATCCCCTCTTTTTCTCTTATTTGTGGTGTATTTGTGTTTCCTTGTTGGATTCATTTTTGATTTGTTGGGGACTTCTGACATCTAGGGCAAGAAAGGCTGGAGAAGATGGCGTCGGCTGAGGGCTATGTACCAAGGCGTACTGACGTCAGGATACTAGCTTATACAGCCGACGCCGGACCCAGACTTTGGGATTCTGGCTGACCTCGGGCTGCCTGCCGGCAGGAGCACCCTACAGTTATGACTGCAACAGTGAAGACACTCGAACATCTACATTTATGGTAGGTGTACACAACTGTACTATTTACTGAGTTCATTCAAAGATGTGTTATGACCTATAGTGATATGGTTCCAAAATTCTTCATTTAAATTACTGTAAATATATATATATATATATATATATATATATATATATATATATATAGAGAGAGTATTAAGACAAAGTATATCTGAAGTCAGTGAGATGGTTTTGGTTAACTATTCACAAAAGGAAACTATTTTCATTTTGTGATATGTTGTAATTTTGATCCCTTGATTTTTTTTCTTTGTTTTTGACTTCTGGCATCAGTCTATTGCATTTTTATATGTTTGCATTGATATTGCTTTTCTTTATCAAATTTTCTTTATTGAAATTCTTAAAGAAGTTACATATTAATAAAAGAAGATGATTTTTAGACATGTAATGTACAAAAATCAAGATAGTAACATATTTAACTATTTATAATATATACAGACTGCCTGAAATAAAAATAAGGTTATTAGTAAAAACAAGTACTGAAGAAAATCTTTTTTAAATGTCTTTTATGATGTATAGATTTGGGATTATGTTGAAAAAATATGATTAGAGATAAAATTTTTCAACATAGATTCATGGAAAAGGTCCGTGGGCATATACTGCTTCCTTTTACCTTTATTTTTCTGATAGCTGTATCTTGAATAGAGATCAAAAAATCCTCAAATTGAGATGTTGTAGAATTGTTCCATTTTCTTGTTATATTGTCCCGTGCCACTGTTATGATTGTCCATAATAGATAACAATTTTAATTGTTTATATAGTAATAAAATCAATACTTTTGATGAAGGAAGACAATCAAACCATATAGATGCCAGAAAATCTGCAATATTATTCCAATGCAAGTGAAAAGAAGTCAGTCACAGGATATATGTATCCAGTTTGCATTACCAATGTGTTTACATCTCCATCATTCTATATTTTTATTGTTACTGAACTTTGATGTTTTTGTTAGGTGTTAAAAATGTTTTTATGTAGAAATGTCCATGTAAAAATACACCAGTAATGGGTCCATGATGAATTACTTATAGATTTCAATATATGGGATTTACTGAGTTCATTCAAAGATGTGTTATGACCTATAGTGATATGGTTCCAAAATTCTTCATTTAAATTACTGTAAATATATATATATATATATATATATATATATATATATATATATATAGAGAGAGAGAGAGAGATCTAGGACTGTTGAACGAAACTTCAACATCCCGAATCCACAATAACCGAACACACTTTAACGAAAGCGCGTTCACCAAAAAAGCACTTTCGTTAAAGTATGTTACAAGCAAAAAAATAAATCTACTTTTATGCAGCCCTCGTGTGCACCCCCCTGCACCCCCCATGTGGGGGGCTGTGCCCCCACACACCCCCACTTTAATATTCTCACTCTGAGGTCACACTACAGTGGGGAAAAGGGAATTTTCCCTTATCCACACCATAGTGCGACCCGCACAACAAGCATACTTATCCAAAACTGCTGCTTCGGTAAACAGCACTTTCGGTTAAGCATGTTTGTTGATTTCTGTGGTGCTGGAGGGCTATTCAGTGGTTCTTTTGATACCCCCACCCAAAAAAAATTAATATCAACTTATTAATTGTCATTATCTGAGATTTATATAGAGGATAGGATTATTGCTTGAATAATATATAACATTTTTGGAAAGAGACATTTTTATTATTTGTAATCTATCTTTGAATGGAATTATTAATTTATTACATTTGTGGGTTAGGCTCATTATAAATTCTAGATTTTTTTTTCCTAATTTAGTTTTTTGTTTATTTCTTCTAACATTATCATTATAGTAATTCTTGAATATGTTAAAGATAAAGTTTATTTTCCTAAAGTATTATTAATCATGTGTAGCTTTCATTTTTTTTATTCAGAAACAAATTTTCCGATTTCAAATTGTTGAAGTTCACACCTGAGTGTTTCATTATTTCCAAGATATGATTAAATTTCAATTGTATTTTTATTCTTTTTGATAAGTTATACATGCGTTTTGGTGACACAGAAAGAGGCAATCTATACATTTTGTAGCACTATTGATGTGGTCTGTGACAAGAGTTTTGAGTATTTTATTAAGATATTCTATTAGTTCTTTTGCAGATTTACTTTTGAAGATGTATTCTTTGAAGGAAACCCAGACAATAATGTTGTTGGCATCTTTTGTATTATTAATTTTTATAAAGATTTCTTTAAGTTTGGATATATAGTTTGGATATATAACAGGAATTCTAATCATTAATGGGATTTTTTTAATCAGTTTCTAAGTTTATAATAAGAACATTATGATCTGAAATGGAACACTGAATAATGTTAAAATTTAGCATTTTTGAAACTATATCTTGAGAAGTTAGTAATTTATCAGTTCAAGTTTGAGTGCTATATTTGAGTGAGTAGTGAGTAAATGTTAATGATTTTTTTATCTGTCATATTAAATGTATCTTGTAGATTAAAGGATTCTATCCAATTTTAAGTGTCTTAGTTGTAGAAGTTAATCTTATGTTTCTGTTAGTGCTGGCATCTGATTTGCTTAGTATACAACTGAAATCACTACCTATTATTAGAATACCTTCAGTTTTGCTGGTAATAAAGTTTAGATGTTTTTTTCGCTAGATTAACACTCATACCAGGAAACCAATATAGGTTTACTAAAGTCCGTGTTCTACTGTTGTAATTTATTAACTATAAAAGATAGAGATCAGTCCATCCTTGTCTTTATATTTATTTATAACCCGAAGCAATAAAGTATTGTTTTTCCATAGGACAATGACTCCTCTTCATCTGCTTTGGAAAGTTGATTGTGCCAGTGCTGTATATCTATTTGGGTTCCAGATGATTTGGTCTGTAAGTTTAAATTGTGTTTCTTGAAGAAATATGACTTGTGCTTTGTTAGTGTTAAGATAATGTAGCAGGTTTGCCCTTTTCTTTGAACTGTTTATTCTATTAATATGTAAGGAAAATAAGATTAATTCCATGGACAGACAGAGTGAGGTAAAAAATATTATTATTTTTATATATAAGATATGATCTCTTGAGATTTGCATGATAAAAAATAAGAAACAGATATTTAACAAGTAATTGTAGATTAACTATGTAGATGGAATTGCCCAAATTCCTAGTCTAGAAGTACAAAAACCTCTCTAGTTTGTCCCTGTCATACTAACTAGCCTAAAGAAGTAAGTTAAACATGTTAGGGTAGCAGAGTCCTGCAGTCAAGAATTACTCATCTGGAAGTATCTTTTCTCAGTTCTGAATATATCACTTTTCTTTATCATTATTTCCCAGATCAGACTTATTTTTATGTTATACATTGATATTTCAACACACACACACACACACACACACACACACTTATTTATTTGTATATGTTTAGACATGTATGTACACATGCACACATTTATATTTATTTATTTACTTATATCTGTATAATACATATACATATTGATAGATTTTCATCCTTAATGACTACAACATACCTTCCTGTGTAAACAGGCTAAAGCAGACTGACATTGATTTACCTAGATCAGGGAACTCTATCCAATTTGTAATTACATATCTCCTCCAATGTAGGCATTTAGCATTTTATCATACTTCTTTTAATATAAAGGCAGTGACACTCTTGTTTTTTATTTATTCCTAATAGTTACAGGGTGTACCAGCTCTTCTAATTGGAGATTTAGTCAAGCTGGACATTTGGTAGTTGGTAGGATCTTATATCCATTCTAAATCCACCTCAGATGAAGATGGTAGATCTGTTTCATAGTTAATCATCTTTTGTCATGATTCTAATAATTCTGATGTCCATCCTACATAACGGCAGCTGGATTAAGGCTATAAGACATTCCGACTCTTGTCAAGTAAAATTTTCTCAGGCCACCAAGTGTTCTCTTCCTATCCCATACAACACCACTTTGACAAACCTGTTCAAATCTTCATTGCTGAGTTAATTTTTCAGGCAAGACAAAACAGCCCTAGGATGCCTTTTTGAATTTAATAGAGGTTTTCTCAAAAATTATGAGTTACCTTTTTTTCACTTGTGACAGACTTTTTTTCCCTTTTTTGCTTAATTCTTCTGTTACAATATTCTTTCCTATTGTGGGCCTCTGCCCTCTCTTGTCATGACAACTGAACATTCCATCTCAGTTGGGGGGAGGGTGGCCTAATGGTTAAGGTGTTTGTCTTACAAACACAAAGTGCAGGGTTTGAGTCTCACAAGGGATAATTGGCTAGGCTTAAAATGGCTCGCAAGGGCAGTTAGCTTAGTACTCATCTATGAACCTGTGAAGATTCTTCAAGAAAGTACTTCAAGTGTCTATATTCTCTAGGGAACAGCCATAGTATCCATCACATCAAATGTAAGGAATTTTAGAAAATTAAAAATCTGAAGACAGCATCTTAAATGTTATCTCAACGAGATATCAGTTTCAGCCAAAGACATTGATAAACATTCTGGTTCTTGATCACCTACTTCCCCTAGGAAATCAAAAGGAAAAAAGGACTGAATCAGAATTTTTCCCCAAATTTTAAAAATACAAGTTTGACTTTTCTTTTGGTGCCTATGTCTCTCCATTTTCTCCTTCAGCAATTGAAGAATGTAGTCAAAAATAAAATCAAAAACATTGTATGAAAAAATGTGAGACAATTTCCAAAAAAATGAAAAAAACTGGTCCACAGCTCCTTCTGAGAGAGACATTGAGTCCTTTGCAGTATTTTCATCAGTTCTGTGGTCTGCTGTTCTTTCCTTCATGGTGCCACTTTATTTTTAACTGGCCCTGAACTCAAAGATGTCTGTGCCATCCCCACTGATGTTGGTCCTGATATCATGGTCTGTATCAGTGATGAATAGTACTGTAGCATTTCAGATCCATATTGCTGACTGCCACTGTCAATGCTTGTTGCACCAGGTGCCACTATTATGTTGATGATGGCAGCTTTATAACCCCCCAATGCCAGCAGTATTCTCAGTGCTGATCCAAGAGTTAAGTATTAGGCACCATTGTCAATACCACCCATTTCATTGTCAAACTCAGTCCTGGTCTGCCTGGCTGTAAGAATTTGTACTGAAATGTTTTGCTGTTAGTACACTATTCATCAGTGATGTTGAATTAGCATAGGTGGCTGCAGTGATTCCTATCAGTGCAACAATTTTCACCACCGGTGATATTACATAGCCTTTTGGAATAACCTGCTGCAGGGTGCTTGGCCCTTCTTCATATTTTTCTAGCACACCAGGTAGACCACGGCCCCTCCAATGCCTCCAACTGTAACACCTACACCAAATATGATCTTGTCTTCCTCCTCAACTCCTCCTAAAGATACCCATGAAGGCCTTGTATAAAAGGAAGCACCTAGAGTCTTCTCTAAAGCCTGGCCATAGCAGATCATGATGATGATGAAGATGCCAACTTCCCTACTTCTATCCTGAATAACGTCAAGTTCATAGTATACTTCAGATTACTTCAACAGTATTGGGGTGTCCCACTGACCCTGTAACCTTCCCAGCAGAGGAAGCTGCAGAAGATCTGCAGCCTACACAGCAGTCTTTCTGGATTGTAACTCTCTTAGTTGAATACCTGAAGGAAGCCACCAGGGTGACTGAGGAAGACCCTGATACATTAGCCACATTCAGTAAGAATGTCAAGTGCATCCTTTGTTCCAGTAGAGTGGGGCTTTTGTCAGCCATTTTTTTGTAAGTCCTTTAGATGACTCCAAATGGCCATCCCTCCAGACAAGGTATATAAAGCAATGGCCAAGGTATAGAAACAGGTGTAAATGTCTACCATATTTATTATTCATACACTGAAATATGTAATGCATGTAGTGGAGTTTAAGCATTAAATGATACATGAAATGCACCATGTGACTGATCAGTTGCTTAATGGGCCTATAAAAGATGAACTCCCCTGCTTGTCCTCATCTGTTTCCAGTATGATCAGACTTATGACTTGTGTTCTTTATGATGCCACAGAAGGTGTGGCCTGAGAAATAAGATCTTGTATCAACATTCATCTGCATGCATGGCTTCAGCTGATAGATTTTTCCAGGTATAGATAGAAGTGTCCTTTATGTACACTTCCTTCTAAGGCCTCTGTTTTCCTGGTCATGATGACAGAGTACATCTAGAAAATACACACAAGGAGGGAAGGACCCTCACAACTATAGGTGTGAGATTTCAGCCATCTCAATGCTTCTGTTCAAGGGTACAAAGGAGCCATTGACATATGTGGTTCAGATGCAATGGACAGCAGAAAATGCAACAGCAACATAGGATGAAATCTGATAACTAGAACAACTACAGCATGCTTGCAGTCCCAAAATACGGGTCTCCAGCGATCATCAGGGAGCCACAACCTGCCCACATGTGGAAAACAGCAGAACTGAATCCCTACCCAACTATGAGATCCTTTGGTAAGTTTTCCACCCCGGTAACTGTCATATTGACAACATACCCATAAGAGTTGACCCAGTAGTCAGGAACTTGGGGACACACATAGACAGTATTCTAGCCTTTGACCATCATGTCTCTATAGTAGTGAGGAAATCATTCTATGTTGTGTAACTTCTAAACAAAGGTATGGCATATATGTCCAAGGAAGTCATTGTTCCACTATATTTGGCATTCATCAGATCTATTGTCAGGTAAAATGCTCCATTTGGTCTGTAACTACCCAGGCATATCCAACAACTGGAACATCCACAGAAGTTCCTCACTAAAAGAATACAGGGCATAAGTTACATGTCCTGTGCAGACTGCCTCAAAGCCTTATCCCTGTAGTCTGTCTCTTACAGGCTGTTGAGAAGAAATCTATGTCTGGAACACAGACTCCACTCTGATGGACCTCCTGCATATTTGCAAAACAAACAGTTAGAATTACCTGTTCTAAAGACCTAAACCTTGCCTGTGATATAAATAGGACCTGCTGGAGAGGCATATATGTATCCCAGAGACTACCCCTTTTCTGTAACAGGCTCCCCATCCATGTGAAGCAGAGTTTCTCCCTAAACCAATTCAAGTGTAACTTGGACAGTTGGATGGGGAACAGGAAATTCATCCTTGGTTTGGCACCTATGTCTCTAATTGATACAGGCAGCCTGTAAATGGTTCATCTCCCAGGCCCCTGCTTGCAAATGTTTCAGGACCCAAGCCTCTGCTTACACTTATCAACAGTACCAGAACTTGTCAGATATTTAGGATGAATTGCTATGCTTAAAAAGCCCCCTTTGGTCATTGGCCTTGTAAACACCTATCACCTATGAACCTATGAACTGACCCTTTCTGGAGGCAGTCAGGAGCTATTTGTTCCCTTACCTGTCTGCATGTTAACCCATCTCAACAGACACATCCAGAAAATTTGAAAAACACGCAGCACATCTCTTACCCATTGTACCAAACAATCAAAAAGTCACTATAAGGAGGAATGTTTTCATCCTCCTTAGGGGAAGAGCCATACACAAGACCTTACTGGACCAGAAAGGGTTATAGTTTTGTAACAGATTAATTTTGGTTCCAAGGAAAAACTATGGACCTTAGGCCAGTTTTGGATATAAGTTGCTTAAATACCTTCATCTCCAAGAAACCTTTCACCTGGCTTAAAAGGAGATTAGATGTGCTGTTTAGACCTCAAAGATACCTGCTTCCTTGTTAAGACTGCAAATGAGTTGAAGAGGTGTCACTTGGGTTCACCTCAGCCTCCAGGATGTCATCCAAGTGCAAGTGCATGACAATAAACTGTCTGAAATTGCAGCAAATCAAGATTTTCCAGTATCTAGATGACTGGTTTCTAGCATTGTCTTCATTTCAGGCTGTAACTGAAGCAAGGGATTCTCTTATCAACATATTCCATTCTATTGGTATTGCAGAGTACCCTGCAAAGCCATAGTTGACCCTTTCTCAGGTAATCAGTTTAATTGGTGGTAGTTTGGACACAGTTCTTTGCATGGCATATCTTCCAGTGAACCATGTACAATCTGTGCAATTCAAGGTACACAAAATTTCTGAATTCCAGAAGAATCTCAGATTATCTATGCTTGAAGACTGAGAGTCTCATGGCAGTGTCCATCCCAGTGGTAGCGTACACCAGTCTCCACAAATGAGATCTATAGTGAATGTTGAGGATCTAATGGTCCAGGATATCAGATCGTATGTCACATCAACTTCAAATTTTTATAGCATGCAAGAGAAGCTTCAGTGATGGATGGTACTCAAAAAACTTAGTAGAGGGAATGTATGTCATTTATCCCCTCCCAAGACGCAGTCAGCATGGATGCATCTACTTTAGAGTAGTTGGGTATTGCAGTGGACAAGAGGTTGAAAGTGTATAGATATCCTATGCACATCCTATAGATAAGGGAAGTTCTTACTGTCATAAACATTAAGGACTTCCTTCCTCATAGGGTGATTACTATTCACTCATACAAGGAGGCATGTAATTTTATGCCTTGCGCCAAAAAGCTATGAAGGTATGGGAGTGAGACAGTCAGTCTAACTGCTTCTGGTGACAAATCACACTCTACTAAAGACCAGTTCTCTATTTGGCAGGCTGTACCATTGTTTAATGATGTGTCATGAGTGTTTCCTCTGTCCCAGTGTAACAAAAGGAAATATTGTCAGCCTAGCTACCTGAAATTTGTAAATAGTTATATGTCATTTGTGAACATTAATATGATTTATATAGAAGTGTGACAGAGGTACTGCCAGCACAGCTGTCTGGAATTTTGTAAATGGTTTTGTGTCATTTGTGAATATCAACATGATTCATATGCTTGTGTTACAAATCTATTAGAACTCTATGTCTTATAAGATGGTTTGCACAGACGTGTGTTGATGAGATATGTTGTAGAGTACTCAGCTTAAAGATGTATCCACAGTGTACTCTACTGGAAAAAACAGAAATGCATACAAACTATTGTAACTGTGTAAATGCATATATTTTAACAGTATGAAATGGCACATAGAAGGTTAACTTGCAAAATTTCAGAAAAATAGTTGAACTTAAATTATTTTATAACTATGTAATAAAACAAATGTTATCTTTCAGTTTCAGTGCAACAGGATACATAATGTCTAGAACTAGAAGTTTTTTGTATTGACTTTAAATGTGAAGGAATGTAAATTATTTTATGACTTCCACCATTTGCCAAAAGATCTAAGGTCTATGTGTTTTCGCAGGTAGATGCTAAAATCAATAGTTGTGAGCCTGGGAACTGATAGTCAAATAACAAGAAGTGATGTTATGCTGCCAGCTACCCCAGCAGTAATATTTGAAATATTAATTTAAGAACACTCAGAGAGAAACAGGGCATTTTCTATTTTGTCTTTGACCTGACAATATCAGCTGGAAAACCCACTCACCATATCTGTCTTGCCTTGCTATGAGTAAGTAAGTCTAGGGTACAGTAATTTCTCTTAGATACAGTTAGGAATATAGTGAAGTATAGCTTAGATGTTGTCTTTATTTATTTGACACTGTCCTGCAATGCTGTTTTAAATATTTCCTGTGATTTTGAAGTCTGAAGTAACTGTGATTATTTACTGAGAATTTTCTTGTTGTTTTATTATTTATTATTAAATATATTTAAACTGTTCAACCGTGGCTGGTCTGTTTAGAGATAGTTAAGCTCTGAGAGTACTTGCATATCTATTTGGTTTCACTGTGCAGGCTATTCCTAGTAGCCTTGCTCTTGGTCAAACTACCATTTGGATTAATAGCAACATTACACAGTAAGATTGAACATCCCTTGCTAAGGGCCTTAAAGAAGCTGATAGGTAGAGGCTGGTGGCAGTGAAAACTACCTTATAGTCTTGGCAGAAGGGGGCATAGCTAGTAAACCTGTGCCAACCTTTCCCAGGTGTGTATGTATGTGTGTGTGTGTGTGTGTGTGTGTGTGTGTGTGTGTGTGTGTGTGTGTGTGTGTGTGTGTGTGTGTGTGTGTGTGTGTGTCATACCTTTCAACCTGGAAACATCAAAATTATGGACAAAGGCACATGAGACATAGGTACAAATCTGTATGCTGATTAACATCAAATTTGCATACATAATTGTGTAACCCTGCCCACTCCATTGGAATTGTGGGATATAAACTTCCAAACACAAACTGAAGAACAGACAACCAAAATATGTCCATAGTCCCTCTGCAGCCATTCCAGTGTCCCATTACTTGGCTATTTCACCCCATTTACCATAACATTTCAATATGCATATTGTTTTACTTCTGCAATGATTATTTGGACTTCATTTAAAACTTTTATTTTACATTTTATAGCACAAACACTAATAGACATCTGCTAAACAAAGCAATACAGTCTCATAATGAAAATAGACTTAGCTTTAAAACTTTTCTGCCCTTGAAGCTGAAATTCATTGAAACAGCATTGAAACCCACATTCAAAGAAAATGCACCTGGACAGTGGTGGATACAGATTACCTTTGGACTGTTTTCAAATCATAGGCCCCTTGCACATGAAACATACATGTGTTCTTTGATTCACCTTCCTGACTGTATTAAATTAAATTCGTTGTATAATACAGCACACTTGTCAGAGTGTGTTTTAAATTTATTGTTTTGAACATTTTTCCAGTAAGCAATGAAACAAAATGCATATACCAATAATGACAAAACTGCCCAATTCAAAACATTTACATCATAAAAGTCTACTCAAACCTCAACAATCTACCAGTATCAGTAAATATGCACAATCTCTGCAGAAGTGAAAGTCATCTAAATAATTCCACATTAATTAGATCTGTAACTAATGAAGAGGTTACTGCTAGCAAACAACTTTATATTTCATTGGTTCATGTACAAGTAAAGTGCCTGCTGCCCTTGAAGAATAAATTACCTATGTTACATTAAAAAATAATACGCTAGTAATATTTCGATAAGGAATGGATGGCAAACAGATTACAGGTTCATAGTTACTAGGTATCTCTGCCAAAGGAGAACATTCTCAGGACTGCAGCATCCACCCCCGTTTAAAAGAACAACACAGTACAGTATCAGCAATCCATTTACATACTGTGGAATTAGAACCCACAACCTTCTGCAGCAAAAGAAAGTATACTACCTGTTGTACTACTAATAATGCAAGTAGACTTTCCATACCCTTAAGTCTACTTTCATGTTGTGGAAAAATAATGGAGAAGATACTACTGGATAAGTTATTGTCAGAACTGGATAGGCTGGGACTTGAAACCATAATCAGCATGCATATGTTGAAAATAGATCTGTTACCACCTGTAACATAATGTTCTATAACAATATAATAACAGCTATGAATGAAAGATTGTGCTGTGATGCAATTTAGATTTAACTTCAGCATTTGACATGGTACACAAAACACTGATCAATAAATTAGTACAACTAGGTATTGATGTACTGTTGATAAGATGGATAGCTGCATGGCTTACAAATAAGACTTGGCAAGTATCACACACCAACTGGACAGGTGAAATCCTTAGTTACAGTCAAGGTGTCCCACAGGGCTCTGTCCTAGGCCCTTACTTGTTTAGATTGTATCTTTCAGAGCTTACATTTTCATCTGAGGTGTTCTATGGTCTATATGCTGATGACCTGAAATTGAGTAAACTGATTACAAGTGTTACAGATAAGGCATGTCTGCAAACTAAATTGACCATTTGGGCACAGGAAAATAATATTTTGATAAATACATCAAAAACTAAGCATATGAAATTTGGGAGACATAAACTATAAGATGAATATTTAATACAGCACACAGTGATTGAAACTGTAGACTCATTTAAGGAACTGGGTATATGGGTAGATTCAGCTATGAGTTTTTCTAATCATATCACCTAATTGGCTAATGATAGTTATAGAACTATAGGTTGTATAAAAAGATTTATAAAGTCTAGGAAATCAAACATAATGAAGTCATTGTTTGTTAGTTACATTAGACCCAAACTTGAGTATGGAATAACAATATGGAAACCCTACAGGAAAACAAGCATGAATAAACTGGAAAGAGTACAGCAAAAATATACCAAGGACATCCATGGATGTGAAAATCTAAGTTATTATGAAAGACTAAAATATCTGAACTTGTACAGTGTCTCTTACAGATATTTAAGAGGAGATCTTATTCAGGTATATAGGGCATTTAGAGACAACTACCTCTGGGAATGTTTGGGGTTATCAAAAAGTACTAGAGAATCATCAGATAACCTCTGTAGAAGATTCTATAGGAATGAGAAGTGTACTAATTGGTTCTCTGACAGAGTAGCTCATATTTGGAACAGACTACCAAATTACATTAAAGCAAGTACTAGTTTAGATATTTTAAGAACAGCCTTGGCATTTATTATGGGAATAAGTGTTTTGGTATATTGGCAAGCTAGAAGGCCATTAATGCCCGTGCTTGAAACATTTGTATGTATGTATGTATGTAAGCAGCACTAAACTTCTCTTTGCCTGAAAAGCTGTGCAGCACTAGAAATCTGGAAAAAGCCAAAATGTATTGGGTGGAACAAAGACTCAAAACCGGGAACACATTTTAAACATTGCTTGTATAATCTTAGAAAGTTGCTAGAATAAAATGTGTTACCATGTGTTTCCTGAAAGATAGGTACAGTGAAACTTAAAATTAGAGAAAACACATACTAAACTAATAAATTCAATAACAAATAAATACAATACTAAGTATGGAATTTTATAAAATGCTTGGAACTTTTTAATATATGTATTCATTTTGTATATGTGTGTATAATTTGATAATATACTTTATTTATATATATATATATATATATATATATATATATATATATATATATATATATATATATATATTGCATATATTTTTATATATATTGCATATATTTATATATTTGTATATTATTTTATATTACATAAAGTGTTAATACTAATATATATAAAATTAAATATGCAAAGTATTTTTAAGTCAATGTTTATCGGGGTTTTTTTTGAAAAAGAAAGTTCAATTAATTTATGACCAATGATGTAGGTGTTGGGTCTATTTAAATGGCAGTGTGGGAAAAAAAAGTTGACTCTGATTATGTTTCCGGGTTAGGAAATGAAAGCGCTAAGTCCATTGATGCAATGTATTTTATTTTAGTGTGCATTTTTGTGTAATTAAAAGTGAAGGATATTCAAAAGAGGAGGCCTTTATTGACCCTGGAAAGCAGCTGAAGTATTTGGATTTAAGAGTGAAACTTAAATGGCTATCATTATTTAGTAAATTCAGTTCTCACCGATTTGCCAGAAAACCACACATTTTATTTTAATTTAACATTACTTGGGAGGAAACCAATTTGCTGCAGAGGTTCCAGACGCATGTCTTTGTATCATGGGAGGAAACCAGAGCACCTAGAGGAAACCCACATAAACACAGGGAGGACATGCAGACTTTACACAGTAGGCACTTCAGCTGATAATTTAACTGGAGAACCTCTTGCTGTGAGGTAACAACACTACCACTGCATCACTACACCATCTGAAATATAAAAGGAACCGACCAAAAGTATGAGCCAGACATTCTGTAAAAATTTGTACAACTGAGAGCTACAACTCCTTCAACCAGAAGTGGTGGTATGGGTAGAGAACTCAGGCTCTTGCTCCTTGTACATAAGGTACAGGGTTTGAGCCTGAATAACCCTAACCACCCACACACACTTCTTTATTTATTAGCATTTGTTTACAGTGTTAGTCCAACTGGCTCTAAAAAGACTCTTTTTCGGCAGGGGACTGGGAAAAAAAGCACAAAAATACAATTTACAATTAACGATTGCACATGTTGAGAGTTATTAAACAATGCAGAGTCATGAAAGCTGACAGTACACAGTATAAAAGAAAGACACGTTATATAATGCTATACAACACAATTTTTAAACAGCAATGCAATAGAATACAATTTTGTGATAATATCTCATAACACTGAAACAAGGAAGCAATAATTATACTAAGATTACAAGGGGAAAAATAATGAGGAATATAAGGATAAGGTGAAAAAAATAAAATGACTAATAAAAGTAGGAAAGATAAGTGAAAAAGTACTGGGGGGGGCTAAAATGTGCATTAGAGACTGAGTGTTACAAGAGAGAGGAAGAAAAGAATGGAGGATGGTATAGCTCATAAGGATGTCTAGTGAAAAAAGTGCAGAGATTAATAGGCCAGAGTGGGATAACAAAATGGAAAGTTGAAGTCACATGATGTATGACCTTTAATTTTATTATAAGCAGTAGTTTCTGAGATCTAACAATCTTAGGATAGGTTAAGCTAGGTTGGTTAGAGAGAGACATATAAACAGACAGATTGAGAGTGAGTGTATATATAAGGAATTATTCAAACGAGTTATTGAAACTATCATTGTGCTACAGTCCATTAAAAAATTAAATTTCATTGTAAGCATGTCACAACACAAAAACAAGCCTCCCTGCACCCTCTTACTTGGTGGCTGTATCCCCTACACTTATTCTAATTTCTAATATATATACTAACTCTGATATCACATAAGTGGGGAAAAGCATCCCTCTTGCACTAAAATTCCATACCTGCACTCACCCACATGCACACTTGTATGCAAAGATATGCATATATTCACGGAAAATCTTTCACAGATACACACAAGTCACCCTACTCAATGCTACTCAATACAAGGAGATCACAAACACACTCATAAAATTACCACTGCCATAAATTTCTGTTACCTTTGCAGTTTACAATACAACAAAATAAAAGTGGACAAAATGTACCCAAGATTCCCGTTTTGATGGAATGTACTCACAGCTAAATTAACACACACACACACACACACACACACACACACACACACACACACACACACGCACACACACACACACACACACACACACACACACACACACACACACACACACACACACACCTTGTCAAATAAAATGCATTTTCTAAATGAAAGAACTGTTCACACACAACTTTTCAAAATATCAACTAGTAGCTTGCCAAATACAGTACGGACCCGGTGTGACCAGTGATTCAATGCTCGCAACAAAATCAACTATATGCAAGTAAAAGAACCAGTAGTAGTGCAGTAATTTGAAAGGCGTCTCCTAAATGAAAGAACCGTTCACTGGTAATTTGAAATGCAGCTCCTAAATGAAGGAACCGTTCACATGTAATTGAAATCACCAACTATTTGCAAGTAATGCTCATGACAGGAAAACGTTCGTAGTGCGGTAATTGAAATGCAACTTAGTGTGTTGAGTTTTTAGTTTCCTCCTTACCTTACATGGAGCAGCTGGGGAAAAGCATGCACAGCTCATGCTACTTTTACTGCTGCTGGCTTGCCAAAAAAACAAAGTACAGTGAATCCCTAGAGGCTAGAGCCCTCAGCCAATTTCGACAGGCTGTCAGGTTGTTCACGGAGCTGACGTCATCATGCACGCCTCTGCATGTGATGACGCCAGCCCAAAAAACCAGGGGGGGGGCAATTAAAAAAAAGCCGGGAAATTCGGAAATTAAGGGGTGCCACTCGGGAATCATGGCACCCCATTATTTGGACCTCAAAACCAGTAAAAAACAAGAAATTTGGTACGGTTAAGCAGTATAGTGTGTGTGTGTGTGTGTGTGTGTGTGTGTGTGTGTGTGTGTGTGTGTGTGTGTGTGTGTGTGTGTGTGTGTGTATAACTCAAACTCGAAGTGTGTGTGTCAGCTACTTGGGCAGGGACACAATGCACTGGTTGGACAGAGAAGGTGCTGGAGGTCTTGGCTTGGCTACTCAGTTGAGATCTCAACTCTATAGCTGTGCCAGTGGGGACTCTTATTGGAGATCTGAGAAAGAGGTAGAAACCAGTCCCAGACTGACTGTGGTCTCTGTCTGCTCTTAAGGGAAATTGCACTTGATGCAGAGAGCTGCATCTGGAAATACTGTGTGTGTAACTTGTCATCCTCCCAGTGTGCACGTCCCCACTGTTGCCAATAATGAGGATTGAGGCTTCTTGATTACTGGGCCAGTACTGGGGGCATCACACCCACAGTGGATTGGAAGTTGGTTTGAATGTGGGACAGGCTTTGCTTTGACCTGTTTAATCTTTGACTAATGCCAATTACCACCACAACTGTTGAAGAAGCACCAGAGGATGCATACCTCTAAAAATACTACTTTCAATGACTCGGGCAAACATCACTCAGATTTCATTTCCTTCATGTTTGTTGCATGGCTTCTCTATTTCACACATTTCACTGGTCTGGTATTTGCTAGGCAAAGTTGCCCATTTAAATTATGATTTGCTTGCCATTGTTTGACCCCTCACCAGCCAACTTGTCATCAGCCCCCGCTCACAGCCAAGTGGTATCACCAACTTCAGATGTGATGACATTCCTAGAGCTGTGATCATGACTAAATGTCTGTGATTGTGAGATGAAGAGAGCAAAAACAAAGATGAATTGCTACATCTGAACAGGAAGTGAGAAGAAGTACTGTGAAGCATCACAATTAAGTATCTATTTTCTCCAGCTTGCCGATGTTATAATCATGGGAGCAGCACAGGAAAGTTTGCATGAAATTTACAGAGTGTGTGGTTGTTGGGCAATGGTATGATATAATTCATTTTATTTTGTGTGAATTATAACTGAATTTCTGCTTGTTAACAAGGGGAGCAGTGTGGATGTAGTTGCTGCTGTTGTCTTAGTTTCTAGTACACAGAAGTATTTTCCACTTATTTTTACGTGTTTTTTTTTTTCTAGTGTGGTATCTTTTCTATTGTCCTTTTTCTTTTTTTTCCAGCATTGGTAGTTAGTTTAATTGCTGATCTAGCATGAAAACTGAGTACTTGAATTTTATAGCACATACTCTTTGGTGGTATAAAATACAGTAGAATAAAGTAGACTGCTTTTGGAGCATATATACATAATCACACAAGTGTGCGTGTTTTGTGTGTGTGTGTGTGTGTGTGTGTGTGTGTGTGTGTGTGTGTGTGTGTGTGCGCATGTGGCCTGAATATAAGTATGCTTGTTTATATTTTAAGTCTGAGATCACTAATGCCAAAGTAGTAAGGGCATAATGACACTCCATGTACTCTCATTAGCAAAACATTAATGTAGGTGCAGAGTTGTTGAGGAACTAGGCTTGAAAGAATTAGGTTATAACAACATTGTACTAGTTTACTAGTATATATGTATACATACGCACACACGTACACATACACACACACACACACACACACACACACACACACACACACACACACAAACACACACACACACACACACACACACACACACACACACACACACACACACACACAATGACGACACTGGAAAGAGTGAAATGAAAGTGGAAAAATTATTTTTTGGTTCATATCAGTCTTTAATAACTAGACATCTCCATTTCATCATCAGGGCTTTCTCAAGGTAGATTTCAAATGTATTATTTATGAAGTAAGTGACTGCACACTGATATGCTTTCAGGGTGCTGCTTGCATGGTCACTTTTCACTCTATTTCTTATTAAAAATATATCACGAACATGTCTTTTTTATTACCTCACTCTGAGTATAAAGCTTTGAGTGCTTTATGGTAGTGCTGCATTTAGCTATTTAATATTGAAACATATACCAGGAAAATGGCTCATTATTTCCCTTTTTGGGTATACCAATTGAAGAAATGTCAAAAAAAGCTGCTAGATTAAGTTGAAACAACACATCACTATGGATTATAGTGTGTATAGCTTATTGACAGAGAAAAACCGATAGGCTAATCTGGTAATATTGTCTAAGAACGACAAAGATCAAAAAAAAAGTACAATGGACAGGCAGACTTCATTTCAGATAGATCATGACATTTAACCTATAGTTGCAGAAAAGCTCAGCAAAGGTTTTGGATGGTTAACTTTACTGCATTGTACTGAAAGGACCAGAAAGCAACTAGCCGATCACGAAACAATGAAACATTAGCTGCTTGAGTGTGGTGATAATTTAAGTGGAGGCAAGATACTTTTCAATACAAATAGAGAATTCATTCTGGACATGTCACAAAAGACATCTACAGTAAGCCACAAGGTCCTAAATAGTGTTTTTGTAGAATACAATAATACCACTGACAATAAATGAATAGTTGTATGCTTCAAATTGTGGACTGGTCATTGTTCCATGTGCCCAGCCTGATGTGTTCTCTGCATTTTATGAAAGGCAGCAGAAAGCCCGACTACATTTAAATTATTATCAAGTTACTCAGCGACGTGCTTTTTATGGCACTTATGACAGTTTTCCAAATAACAAATGTCCTGTGTAAGTTGGACAGGAAACCAGATAGGGAAGACAGTCCATCAGAAGACCAATACATGGCAATGCGACCAGCACACTAAATTCATGTTACACATAACAGAAGAAATATAGTCAACAATACAAAAATGTTGACTAAAATGCTTTGAGGCTCTTACCTGCAACCTGTAAAAACTTACAAGTCTAACTGTAATGTCACAGACAGTACTTTTTTACCTCCAAATCTCAGTGACTTCAGATGTTGTCCAAATTTTCAATGTCTGTGAGTAAATATGTATATCAAGCAAATGCTCCACATGTGCGGCAATAGTACAGTGCCAAAAAGCAATACAAAACTTCCAATAATAAATGGCCAGCACAAAATTTGGTGCAATAATTCACTTTTAATGATCAAAAGGTCCAGATAATGTACAATAAGGCATCAAAGGCAAACCAGTTTCGACCAAAGCCTTTCTCAGTGCCACAAAAAATATAAATGCTGGCTGTTTATTATTGGAAGGTTTTAAGTATGTATGTTGCATTTCCTTTTATCACAAGTTTCCCCTGTTCTTTTGACTGGTTCATATCACTTCTTCCTCTTAGAACCCAACATATTTGAACGTCGTTTAGGAACAAGTGAATCCATTTCTCTACATGGGATGTAAGTAGAAGGCTGGACTCTTTATTTGACACTGTACCATCCAGCCTGCATTATATCTCTCAAATGTTTCATTCCAGGCAGAATTTTTCCACCATCAAAGTACAGCTAGCAGCCATTAATAATCTGGCTTCCCTAAAAGTTTGTAAATCCTTTCTGAAGGTCACTTTCTTGGTTAGACCTCCATTATGAGATGCTAAGCTGAGCCATCTTGTATTTTAGCAAAACCCAGTTTCAGCTGATGTGAAACACCTTCCTTGTGGCAATCACTTCTACCCTGATAATTTCAGAAATGCATGCATTATATATCATTCCTCCATATCTGGTATTTAATAGGGACAGCATTTCTTCCTGTTCTATTCCATCTCTTTTGTCAAAGGTTGCTACATCTTCTCATGTTAGTCATAAGATATACTATGCACAAAGAATATTTCCTCCATTGTATAGAAACATATAGAAATCAGTTGAGATTTACATTTACAGGATGAAGGCAATTTGCAAAATCAGCAAGTTATTTGCTCTCTTTTCCAAATGAAAGGTTGATCAGATTATTACATTGTTATCTGACTATAGCCACTTCCTATGATACGGAAGGCATACTCAGCTTGAGCAGTTGCTACCTCCACCACTTTTTTTTCCTGAAATACAGCTGTATATGGTATATTTGCTGCTTTTACTTGGTCTATTTTCAAAAACTTTGCAAAGCACTGTTAGCTGACCATAATGTTCAGTTCCAGGTCTTCCTTTGTACATATTGTAATTAGAGGAATACAGCAAAGGGGGATTTATCTGGAACTTTTTCTTGCTGCTGTGGAGGCTGGTCCTTCTTGCTAGATATGAAATTTATGTATTTACCATAATGATAAATCTAAAATCAGAGGTCCATCTTCCATAAGATACACAACCACCTTCCCCTATCTCTTGCATAGTTGGTCTTGAGTCTTTCCTTCTCCTTTTATTACAGCCCTTAATGCCTTAATGCATCACACACAAGATGTGGAGAGGCTTGTCAGTGTGGTGTCTCATGGAATAGAGGAGGGTTCTTTGCACCATGGGAAGTTTTATTTGCTTAGTGACCACAATGCCTTTATTCTCTGAACCATCTAATGTTAGGAAGAATAAACCTGCTATTCCAGAGCTTATATTATGCAAAATCCATAACTTTCACCAAACATTATAGATTTTTGCCAAGATTATTCTTTGTAAACTTCTTTAGATTGAATTATCATCCTGGCATCTTTCCTTTAAAAAGTAGAGCTCAAATGAGCCAAATAATTTGAAATGGAGAAGGAGAGTATATATAGGAATCCAGTAAAAGGCACTCTAGTTTAGCCTCAAAGAGTTTTTATATTACAAATATGGATTTAATATCCTTTCATTAGAATGACATTTCAAGATATTTGATTGTAAGAGAACAGCTCACTTATGTTCTTCAATCCTTCTTATACTTTCTCCCATTCTTTCCAAGCACTATATCCTCACTTATTGGTCCAAAATCTCCCCTTGTCCTGTACCTCTCCCTCTTCTTCCTTCTAGCTATCCTAAAACATTTTCTCGCACCTCTTACTACGAATCCTCTATTTCTTGTTTTTCTCTCCTTCTACCAAGTTCATTTCCAAATATGTTTCTTTGTTCTTTACATTCTGCTATTAATTAATGATACTCTGTTTAAATGTATATTTGTTGATTACTTACATATCTCTGTTTATTATATTCTTTATGTAATGTTGTAATTACATAACTACTAGTCATTATTATAGATGAAAACCTTAACTTTGACATTCATATTAACAATATCATCATAAAAACACACCAAAAGCTGGGTATGCTCTAAAGGCACCAACACTTTCTTAGCCACTCTACTAGACAACCATTGCAACCACCTTTTTATTACCCTCTCTCCTTTATGGCACCCCTCTCCTCACTAATATCCAAAATTCTGCAAAATCCAAACTTGAAATGTATTTCAACAAAATAGCCAAATTTGCCAACAAGGCCAAATTCTCATCCCACCACTGGAACTCACTGAAACAATTAGGCTGGCTGGAACTCCCCCATCTCTCATTCACCCAACTAACTACAGCACACAAAATAATCTACAGACCAACAGACTGTCCTGCTCTTTCAATACTGCTCACCCAATACCAACCCAGCAGGCAACTAAGATCTGAAAATCATCTACTTCTAAAAGTAGAAAAGCCCACCTTACTTGCTGGTCAACTCCTCTATCCCTTCACCATTGCCAAACTATGTAACTCCCTTCCACCTTGTATAAGAAGCACCGGCAGTACTTCCACCTTCAAACAAATACTGAAAAATCATCTAATCTCTTGCTGGCCATGTACCTGCTCTATAACCTAACCTTCTCCTTATATGATAATTAAAATGCTTTTTGCTACTGCTTTTCTCCAATATTATTATTTTTATCACTTGATACTGGTACAATAATGCTGATTAATATATCTTTGTTTATACCTCTCTGATTGAATTCATCTGGCAACCAACAAAACTCCTGCTTTTATGTGTATATTCTGTATATATTACTATAATCACCATCTTTGTACCAATTAATGTGTAATATTTTCTGTATCTATGTTCTTGTCAGAGCTTTTCTCCCTGGGCCTCCACTGAAAATGGCCTCTTTTAGGCCCAGTGGACTTTCCCAGTAAACAAATGCAATAAATAAATAAAAATATTTTTCCAGGGCCTTTCTCCATGGGCTTCTACTGAAAAGGGGTAGCTTACTGTACAGCCAGGTTATCCCAGTAAACAAATGCAGTAAATAATTTAATAAAATAAATAAATACATTATATTGTGGGAGAGATATAAAATGTAAGTCTGAGTACAATGTGTATCAGAATATTTAAAGAGATAGTATGGACTGTAGAAATGTGTGTGGGGGGGAGTAACTGTTTCAGAACACATTGAGATATGACCATCAAAGAGAGTAACTGAAATTCTTTCTTTATAAAACTCTACCCTGTATGAAAAGTAATCCCTTATTATCCATAAACTAGTCATAATGTTTAAGGAAAAACTGAACTCAGACTCCCTGGTCTCAATTTACTTAAGGGAAATATGCATTTTCTGCTAACAGAATAGATTTCCTAAACATATGTACATATAACTTAATTGGATATGTCCTGCAAAGGATATGTTGGGAGAACTAATAATGCCTGATGAGGTGTAAAATTAATATTTATCCCATTGGGAGTGCTCTTAAACAGTGGATAGTACAAAAATAACTATCCAAGGGCTGTACATACACTGCTTATGCTGGCAGATATGTGCTTTTACGTCTAACCAACATGAAAATCCACTTTAACATGCATTCATTCATAAAAAAAAATTATTGTTTAAAATTTTATTTTCATTACACAGCTGTAATATAATTGTACAGTATTTCTGATTTTATTTAAATGTTAGAAGCTGGTAGATTTTATTTTAATTTATATCAGTAGATTTATTTGCTGTCTTTCAGTGAAGATACTTTTAGAGTTTCACATTTCCCAAATTGTCTTTGCAGTTAGATATGAACATAGATGCATTGTAAAAGTTCTCATATCATTAGAAGATAATTGCGTATACAGACCACAGGAACAAACTTAGCATTTGGATTCTGCCTATACATTCTTACTAACTTTTGTTTCTTTATAAATCAAGACTGCCTGGTTGTTTATTTCTTCTTAGACTATCCCCCAGATTTAATAAAATACGTGTAGGCATAGTGCAGAACCTACACGGAAGGTGCCGTATCCGTGTATGTGAATCCTCCTCGGTAGTGCTCCATGCATATTAATGAAGATGCATTACTGAGGGAGAGCCGGGGAGGCAGTATTGAATCAGTGTAGGGAGTGTGTCAGTAACTGTGTCCGTAGATGAGATACACACCCCTTGCACTGCCCAAGTGCCTAGTAGCTCTCAATGCAATCTATTATTTTTTTTTAAGTTTTACGGGGTGCACAGCGAATGACACATGCAAGACATCTAAAAATAGAAACCGGAGGCATTTAATTTATGATTCAAAGGTCAACTTTAAGTATAGCTTAGTGGTTTGCATGGTGTGGCCCAGTGCTTAGCGGTGCTTAAACATGGCACAGAAGTATATGTAAAAGTATAGAAGTGTTCCCCATATCCATATAGCCAAGTGGTTAGAATCACAGCCTTATGTGTAGTAGGTGCAGGGTTTGAATACAGGAAAAGGAAATTATTTTTAAATCATGATGTGCAGCACTCAGCTAAGCTGTGCTAAGCCAAGATAAGCACTGCTAAAATAATCTCTGTTTAAGTACCGCTTGGCTGCCCATAGCTGATTTGCGCACTGCTAAGCAGTGGCATATTAAGCAATGCTCAGCTCAGCTAAGCTGGTTTGTGTGGTGCTAAGTGATGCGCCACAGTTTAAAAATGGCCCAATGGTGTGTAAAGGTAGGAAAACAGGCTATATTAAGCTCACTAGGTGGGAATACAGCATATTCTGTTGGAGTTTGAACTGTGCAGGTACTATGGCAGGTGTTGGAGAGGGTGCACACTTCAGTGAGCAGCGGGGTGGCATTCTGGAGTCCAGGGTCATGGTTGGACTCCTCATGAAAGACCATGAACACTGGCTACTGCAGGGCCAGTTCCAGGGATTGGAGTACAAGTCAGAGGCCTGGGACCAGCTGGCACACAATCTCAACAGTGCAACAGATATCCCCCACACTGGTGAGGGGGTCCCTCACCATTATGACAATCTGAAGCAGTGGATGAAGAGACATCTGGACACCTGGCTCCAGGATTCTCAGGATGGGAATGCTCCACAACTTTGTAAGTACTGTTAGCATTGTTTTACCAATACCTAGTCTGAATGTGTGATAGACAGGTACACATAATTGTGTGCTTCTCTCCCTACAGCTGCAGAGGAGAGAGTTCGCAACCTAGAGGCCCATGCAGAGCATTTGGCCAGGTTGTGCCATGAGTGTGGTGAGTACAGATTAATTTGCAATCTATAGTGACATTCACAAGGCAAAGTAATTTATTCACTGCCAGTGAGTACATACAGTACAGATTTGTGTGTTGCAATGAATGTGGATGTAGGCCTGCACTGTAATAACTGACTACTGCCAAGTATAGTGCAATAAAGATTAAAGCATGAAACCTGATAATGTTAATGAAATAAAGTTTCTACTGCAATAATTGTGGAATTACAGCTGTATTGCAACACCTGCATTATATAAACAGTTGTGCAATAAAGACTTGAAAATATACCACTAACTGCATGAAGGCACCCCTAACACAGCTGTATTGTTCAATATGTGTGTAAGTAGGGCTGTTGTTCATAAAATCGAGTATGACATCTGCTCTGAAATACAAACACAAAGAATACCACTAAGTGACTCAAGGCTAGCTAAGGAAGATTGTTATGCTGAACTGTAGATTTAGAGCTGTACTACAAGTTGTTGCCTCACAGTAAGACGCTGTCCGGTTCGATTCTCAGCTAGAGCGGCTTCTGCGTGGAGACATGCGTGAATGGGCGTACCTTCGTTGAAGGTTGTGCGTCAGGGCTGGTAACTCGGCATGTAAAAATCAACTACCAATCATTAGTGGACCGGAGTTCCGCTGTGGCGACCCCTAATGAGGAAAAGCTGAAAGACACAACAACTACAAGATATATGCATAATGACATTTGTTCTGCACTACCATCTGAAGCAATACCAGGAACTCCTGTTTTAACCATTGCATTTCAGCTATATGCATTCCTGCTCCAAGATACTATGCTGCAGGCAAGTATAAAACTGTAATAGCTGCAGACTGCAAATATACTATCTGCACCTGTACATGGGTCATGTAGCCAACACAATACTCCGATATGGTGTGTACATGTCACAGATATTTCCACCCACTAAGACTTTATTGTGTAAACCTACATTCTATGTATTAATGTACAGATGTTATGTTGTCCTGTCTCGCCTCCATTCTTACTGGTTGGGGTTCAGAAACTATCCTCGGTTCTGACTCAGCCTCATACTAAAGCTCGAGGACTTCCACTGGCTCGTGGCTGTATCCCTATCCCATCATTGCTCTAGTGAAGCTCCCCAGATCTTGTTTACCGCTAAACAGACCAGAGGCTTCCACCTTGGCTCTGGCTAAGTGAACAACCTTTTTTAATTATATTACCTTTATTATCATAATTTTTCTGGTTCTACTTTAGAATAGAGTTAGCACTATTGTCTTGTGTTTTTTTCTGGTTACGTAACAAATTCACTGCTGTGTTGTTGCTTTAGGCCATCATTTTTTTCTGTTAAGGCCTTGTTTTTCCCTATCCTGGTTAAATTTTCTACTGTTGTTAAAGAAAAATAGAAAGCGTCAGCCCGTTTAAGTTAGAGGGCTGTCGCTGCCCATTTTAGTTACAGGGCATTTTGTTATTGTTTTATTATTAGTAGTTGTTTTTTCCACTGTTTAAAGGAAAGGAGCGTTAGCCCATTTAAGTTAGAGGCCTTCCTCTGCCCATTTTAGTTAGAGGGCTTTCTAACCTGTTTTTCCCTTATCTTCTTTGCTATCGTTTTTGAATAATATAAAAAAAAAGTTTGTCTTTATATATAATTATTCCTTAGTAGTTTAGGGTGTTAAATTGTTGTTGTTGCAGTTTTTTTTGGATATTCTTGTGTGTGTGCACCGAGTTTGAAACATGTCCAAGGAGCATAAAGAATCTAAGCCTTCAGGCTTCAAAATTTACCAAATGCAGCCAGAAGATGTCAATTACTGACTCCCATACTATGTGTGTCTTGCTTGGGAGTACATCTTCAGGAGACATGCTTAATATGTCACTCATTTAGCTCTAGAGTGCTGTTAGAGCAGAAAAATAAGTTGATTGTGAGAGGTCTTTTGAAGTCCCCGTTCCAAGAAGCTCTAGAAGAAGGACCGGGCACTTCAGTATCAGTCAAATGTACTTCATCACGATCAGATAAATCAACAAAAAAGATCTTCTCCTTCTTCAGGACAATCTGAGCCAGTTAGTTCTGTTTTGAGATCACCTATTGTACAGTCAGCAATGTCTCCTACCCTCTCCTCTAAGTCCTGCAGGGGTCTTTCGGATGATGATGTGAATAGGATGGTACGTAGGCTTCTAAAGAAACTGGCGCTGGCTAAACTCCTTTTGGCTCCAACCCACAGTTATTTGGAACCAGCCAAGACTATCCTATCAACATCGATTCCTCCTCCAAGCCAACCCAGGACCTCAGAGCCAGAATGCTTTGAACCAACTGTTGTGGAACCATCAGTGCTAAGAACTATCCTTGTATCTTTGGAATCGATATCTGGTCCGACATTCTTGGTTCCATCCGAGGGGTCTAGGAATCAATGCTCTCCAGCTGGGTCCAGGGAGGGGAGTCAGATCGGACAGTTGTCGGATCCGACCCTGCCTCTCTGGACTTCAGCACAGATGAGCTTGGCTCCTACATCAGCTTCAGAGCCCACCCCCTTGGTTCCAGGGATTTCTTCTGGCTCTTTGGAGCCAGAGGTGTCTTTGGATCAGGGGAGGGAGGCTTTTGAGCTGATGAGTAGGGTGCTGTCTCCTCAGACAGCTCCACTCAGGGATTCCAACATTCCTCCCCCTAAGGCGTCGGCGTCCGTCTCTGTACCACACCATCTACAGACCAGCGGAGACCCTAGGCCTCAAGCTACCCCATTGGGTGAACCCCTGTCTTCCGAAACCTCTACAGAATACCCTTCTAAAGAGGTCCCTTGTAAGAGACTCTGCAAGAGGAAGCATTTGGACTCCCCAGATGAGTCAGTCACTTCGGACACAGACCTCGATGAGTTGGAAGGGTCCCTACTGTCACCCTTTGAGGATGTCTCTTTCGCAGACATCTTAGAAATCCTTAAGAAGAGAGGCAGATGGAAGCCCATCAACCCTTCTGATGAGTCTGTTTACCTGAAGGCCTTTGGGTCTCACCCTTCAGCTACTTGGGTGTCTCCGCTTTTCGACGAACTTATGGAACTAGTTAGTTGAAAAGTGTGGGAGTCTCCAGATGCAGTGGAGCCTGTCCCTAGGAGGCCAGATAAGTTTATCACAGCCCCTTCAGATAAAGGCTTCCTGACCAAGGGTTTCCCAGTAGATGCTATGGTGGTGGCAGCAGCCACCAAAAAGGAACTTTCTGAAACATCCTCATCTGTCCATCCACTGAACAAGGAGTCTCGTACGATGGACAGATATGGGAAGCTCATGTTTGCTTCAGCGACTTTTGCACTGTGAACCCTGAACTATCTGATGCATTTTACAAGGCTACAAAGAGATGTGCTAAAGGAGCTAGGAGATACTCTCCAAGGTACAGTAGCTGCAGGGGTAACAGCCAAGGTTTCCTCTCAGCTCTCCACCTTAAATTCTGTGGTCAACTCCTCCATGAGGCTCATTTCTTATGCAGCAGATGGAGCGAGCAGAGCAGTCGGTTCAGGATTTTCCCTAAAGAGACATTCCTGGATAAGCTTATGCAACTTTGCAGAACCATTCAAATCTTCCTTTATGAATGCCCCATTTGATGGCTCATCCTTGTTTGGGCCAAAAGGTATGGAGATGCTAACTAGGTGTGAACAAGAAGGAAAGACTCTCTCTGCTGTAAGAGTCCATTTCTCCTTACCCTCTAGACCTTATCCAGAAGGCCAGAAGGGGGGAAGATGTGATTCCATAAATCCCAGAGAGTTTTTCAAGACACATGTGGTGACTCTTCCCCTAAGGGCAGAGGGGAAATACAATGGTCTGCAAAACCAGGGAGACAGAGATTCTTTCTGTGGTCGCCCCTTTCAGCGCTTCAGAAGGGAGGCCCGTCTGTCTAACTCTGGAGGTAGTCAGGGGTCACTTATCTTTGTACCTACAAGCCTGGCTGGAAATAACAAAAGACAAGTGGGCACAAGGTATCATATCCAGAGGATACTCCATACCATTTTCAGTTCCCATCCTAAACATAAAGAAAACCCCAAACATTCCACCCAGTAAGAGGGATCAAGCAACTCTAGAAATTCAAAAGTTGCTAGACAAAAGAATCATCCAAAGAATCCCCGCAGACAAAATAGGATCTGGAACTTACTCAAGATTCTTTTTAGTGCCAAAAAGAACAAGGGACTGGAGAGCAATTTTGGATCTCAGCAGATTAAACAAATCAGTAAAAAAGAACAAGTTCTGGATGGTAACACTCCAGTCATTTTTGGGAAAAGACAATTGGATGTGCTCTATAGATCTCCAGGATGTATACCACCACATAAAGATGGGCAGGCCATCCAGGAGTCATCTGTGCTTCCAGTTGGGGGACAGTCATTACCAGTTTTGAGCTCTGCCATTTGGTCTCACTACAACCCCCAGAGTGTTCACCAAGTACATGGCAGTAGTCACGGCTCACCTGAGATATCTAGGATTCCGAGTGTTTGCGTATCTAGATGACTGGCTCCTAACTGCCACCACCAAGCATTTACTACTAGAATTAAGAGACACTACTCTTTCTCTCTGCTGTCACCTGGAAATCACAATAAATTACAAAAATCTGCCTTGTTGCCATCGCAACGTATCGTGTTTATAGGAGCAGATCTAGATACAATAAACATGAAGGCAAAACGTCCTACAGAAAGAGTCCTAGTTCTGAGACAGCAAGTCTCCATCCTTCTCTCCAAAACAAAAGTACAGGCAAAAACAGTCTTAAAAGTCTTGGGCACCATGGCATCTGTGATAAGTTTAGCTCCTTTTGCACGCATGCACATGAGAATCCTACAGTGGCTTCTATTCACCCAGTGGTCGTTACAAGAACTACCCATGTCTCACCAAATTCTGTTAACAGAGTCCTGCAAGAAGGACCTTCGCTGGTGGCTTCACTCCAGTCACATAGCATCAGGTCAGCCATTTCTTCCCCCTCAGCCAGTGGCCACAGTGACCATGGACGCCTCCCAGATAGGGTGGGGAGGCATTATCTGGCCAGGACAGTTCAAGGCACTTGGCAGGATCACGAGGCCCACTTGCACATCAGTATCCTAGAGATGAGGTGGTGCTTACGACGATGCAGGCACTCCAGGACTCTCTTCCACTGGGAACAATTGCAATTCAGACAGACGACATGTCAGTTGTCTGGTACATAAACAAACAAGGAGGAACCAGGTCTTACCCCGTTTGTTGAGAGGCCCTTAGATTATGGCAATGGGCGATCTCCTCCCAGTGCTTTCTAATAGCAATGCACATCCTGGGGAGGTCCAAATTGATAGCAGACAAACTCAGCAGAGCGATTCTCATCCCTCACGAGTGGTCCCTAAAACAAGAAGTAGCAGAGAGGATCTTCCACAAATGGGGCCAGCCTTGCTGCAACCTTTTTGGCACTTCCATGAATGCCAAATGCAGAAGCTATTTTGCCCTAAACCCCCTTCCGGGGGAGTCACCAAGGGATGCACTTGTACATGATTGGCCCCCAGGACTTCTTTATGCCTTTCCTCCCTTTCTACTAATATCCAGGGTTCTCCCGAAAGCCAACTCATTGGGAAGCAAGCTAATTCTCATTGCCAAAAGCAGGAAAAAAACATGAAATTCAAAAAGATGCAGTCACAGGCAGGAATCTGTAAGTCCAATCCAATTTTATTGTAAAATATAAGCGCTTTTGTCCCAGTCGTAAACGTGAGTCTGGAACTTCATCAGATACAAACCAAAACAATTCAAAATAGTTTATATACACCTAAAATTATGACATCACTTCCCTTTCTTATAGAGTGTATAGGTTCCCTACCAAAACCCACCCCTTTTAATAAAATCAAATGTAAAAAAGTCCAAGAAGCTTAATCATCACTCACATGCTTATTAATAAAAAAGTTAAGTGGTGTGTGTGTGTGTGTGTGTGTGTGTGTGTGTGTGTGTGTGTGTGTGTGTGTGTGTGTGTGTGTATAAAAGACTATTGATAGATAAGCTATCATTTAAGCCTGGCCAGTATAACGAATTTAAACATAGCTGCAATATCAATTCGGCTTTTTCTAAAAAGGTATTGCCAGGCTGCATCTCTATCAGGTATCTTTTGAACTTCTAAAACAATAAACTTAAACCTATGTCCATGATATAGTTTAGTGTGTTTCGCTAATGCATTAAATTCACAACCATCTCTGATGTTCCTTATGTGTTCACTAATCCTATTCTTGAGTTTACGTTCAGTCTTCCCTACGTAAAAGCAAGAACAGTTGGAACATAATGCACAGTGAATCACTCGTTCAGTTGAATAACATCTACTTGGTATTCTTATCCTAGTGCTATTAATCTTAAGTTCACTGACTTCAAGAATATTAGAACAAAATTTACATGACCTGCATTTGTATGTGTGCCCATTAGTGCGTTGGGTACTCTCATGTTCAAATACATTTTTCAAATTAGAACCCTTTCTAAATACACATATGGGTCTATTACGACCTGACAACCTGACATCAGACTGCAGGCGATGGCAGCCGGCGCACAAAAACATTGACTCTGATATTCGGGCCGACCGAGGGCTACCACAGCAGGGATAACCCACAGATGATGACTGCAACAGTGAATACACTCAAACATCTGCATTTATGGTAAGTGTACACGACTGTGCTTTCCTAATGTTATCAGCAAACAAGATATGGGGAGCTTCCCTAGAGCATGATTGGATAGGGATACAGCCACGAGCCAGTTGAAGTCCTCGAGATTTAGTATGTGGCCAAGTCAGGACTGAGGATCAGTTCCGAACCCCAACCAGTAAGAATGAAGGCGAGATGGACAACAAACATGGAACGTTATGGTGAGTGCATAACTTCTATTTTACCTAGTATCTCTATCATGCATGAATCTCATGCATGTGAGTTTAAGTGTCACTGTAGTCTTGTATAAAACTGTACTACTACTACCAGGTCATATTTTGTTTCCAGGTGAGCTGTAGGCAAATATTGGTCAGTCAATGGTCAGCAGTGGCTTAGTAACTTGGTTTGTTAAATACTGTGTGTGATGTACATTTTGTCACACAGAGACCAGGGTTCGAATCCAGTAACAGGTACTAGTAAATATTACTGAATCAGTTACTGTATGTATTTTTAACAGATGCTCTCCCCACAGGAATTACAGGTAAATGGGCGCAATAGCCAGGGTGTGTTCAGGTGTAACAGAGTGTAAACAGCATTGATCAGGAATGCGATAAGACGTCATAAAATAAAGGCAACAAGTACAAAACTAATAAAAGTTAATACATTAAATAAAATATGTAATCTTGGTATGGCTGTATGCATGATGTGCCTGTGAATGTTAGCTGACAATCTAACCCCATGCCAACCAAGGATGGCATGATAGTCATATGCTCTCTGTACTGTACACAATACATGTCTCTCAAGTGTTATGCTGTTATGGACTGTAATCACTGTTGCCTAATCCCTCTGTCACAGATCTATCTTTGACATGATTTTGTCAATAGCATAGTCACACTACATCAGCCCACAGAACACCTTGGTAGTTATACAGATCCATCTGACATGTAATAGTCCTCTGTAGTTGTGTATCTGTAGGTGTTACTGCTTGGCCCATACTGTTCCATGCAGATAGCTTGACGGGTATGTTTCAAAGTTTCATAGTTTAGTACTAGGCTATCTGCCCTGGGGCATTTATAAGCCTAGCCATAGTGATGTGGCTTTCGCCACCCCATGTAATGGTACAAAAGTGTACAGAATAGATTTAGAATACTGTGCCTCTGTCTAGTAGTGACACAGTGAAGACCCCCTTACATAACAGAATTAGTTTACTGTGCCTCTGTCTAGTAGTGACACAGAGATGACTCCTGGGGTAAACCTACGATCTCCCATCCACTCGTCAAGATTTCTCTTGAAGAGAGTCAGTGAGGGCTCTGCCTAACATGAACTGGGATTCTGTTCCAGAGTATGGGAAGCCTCTGAGTTATGAATCTGTCCCTCCAGCATGTCCTATTCATATTTGTGCTGAGGTTTAAATCTTTAGCTCTCGTGGTTCTGATGGATTTGGATTTTTTGAGGTGGAGCATGTCCATCAATTCCTGATTGGACATGGCCTTGTACGTCAGGCACAGATCACCTCTGAGTAGGCGGTATGCTACTGAATAGAGCTGGAGTTTCTTTAGTCTGGCAGCATATGACATATGTTGGAGACCCTTGATCCTCTTGGTGAGGTACTTTTGGGGTCTCTCTAGCTGTTGCAAGTGCCGGGTGAGGTACATACCAAATGGGGCATTGTACTCAATCATGGGCTTGATAAGGGAGGAGTATAGGGGTACGATGACCTCCTTTGATCTGGATGTGAATCCCTTCATGATAAGGTGGGCAAGGTAGAAAGTCTTTCTAACCACTTTGGCAATGTGGGTGTCAAATGAGAGGTCACTATCGACTTGGGTCCCGAGGTCTCTGATTACTTTTTCCGTACTCAGTGGGTTACTGTCTATGTGATAATTTGTGGGTACTTTGTTTTTCCCAAAGGGGATGACTATACATTTTTTGGCATTTAGTTTAAGGCCATGACTCCGGCACCAGTTGTCCGTTTCAGTGAGGTCTTTCTGTAGGATGTATGTGTCAGCTGGTGTATCGACTATGGCGCCTAGTTTGCAGTCATCTGCGAACTTTGTCAGCCACAACCCTCCCATGTTTGCTTTCACATCTGAGAAATAAATGCCGAACAAGAGGGGTCCCAGGACAGAGCCCTGTGGGACACCACTTGTGACTGGCGTTGAGTCTGACATGGCTCCAGCGATTTTGACTTTATGGGTTCTATCATTTAGCCAGTTTGCAACCCATCTTGTGACATATGGATTTACATTTAAGCTGTTGAGCTTGTCTATGATGCCAGAGTGGGGTATTGTGTCGAAAGCTTTAGCCAAGTCCAGGTAGGCTGTATGGACTGCCTTGCCCTCGTCAATGGCTCTAGTAACTGTTTTGAAAAAGTCAACCAGGTTCAAAAGGCAGGATCTGCCCTTTACAAAGCCGAACTGGGTAGGATCAAGTGTCTGTAAGTCCCCAATGTCTCTGTTTATGAGTTCCATAATGATTCTTTCCATAGCTTTGCAGACCAGGTTGGTTAAGCTTATGGGGCGGTAGTTACCAGGGTCTGTAGAGGTGCCTCCTTTGTGGAGTGGGACTACTGTTGCTGTACGCCAGTGTTCAGGTACATATCCTGTAGTAAGGCTGAGATTGAACAGTAGATTTATGTTTGGGTTTAGCTCTTCTTGGAGTTCATGTAGGACGCAGCCCGGGACACCGTCTGGTCCCATTGATGCTGTGTTTTTTGCTTTGGAGGGGGCAGCTCTTACCTGAGCATCTGAGATGTCAGGGGGGCAGCACTCTGCTGGGATAGATATTTGCCCTTTTGGTGGGGAGGGGGGGAGAAGTTTGCGCTGAACCTGTCAACTAGGATGTTGGCAATGTCTGTGGGTTCGGTGTATTTTTTGTCATTTTGGACTAATTCTGAGCATATCTGGGAATTCCCACCCAGGTTCCTAACATAACTAAAGAAAGCCTTGTGATTATCCTTAGTGTCCTGTGCAATTTTTCTCTTGAAGCTGGCCTTAGACGATTTTATGAGTGCCCGTAGTTTTTTGCTAATACCGATCTACCTGGACCTCGCAAAAGCCTTCGATACAATACCCCACTCGGGCATTATAGATAAGCTCACCAGCTTAAATATAAACCCCTATGTCACTAGATGGGTTGCAAACTGGCTCAAGGACAGAACCCACATGGTTAGAATTGCTGGAGCCATGTCAGACTCCAAACCAGTTACAAGTGGCGTCCCACAAGGCTTAGTCCTGGGACCTCTCTTGTTCGGTATATATTTCTTGGAGGTACAGGCCAACATGGAAGGACTATGGCTGACCAAGTTTGCAGATGACTGCAAACTGGGTGCCATAATCGACACTCCAGCCGACACAAGCATCCTCCAAAAGGACCTCATAGAAACAGACAACTGGTGCCAGAGCCATGGCCTCAAACTAAACGCCAAAAAGTGTATAGTCATCCTCTTTGGAAAAAACAAAGTGCCCACAAATTACCACATAGGTGGTAATCCATTAAGTACAGAAGAAGTAATTAGGGACCTGGGGACCCAAGTTGATAACAATCTCTCATTTGACAACCACATGGCCAAAGTGGTTAGAAAAACATTTTATATAGCCCACCTAATCATGAAGGGATTCACATCTAGATCAGGGGAGGTCATCGTGCCTCTTTACTCATCCCTCATCAGGCCCATAATTGAGTACAATGCCCCTTTTGGGATGTACCTTACCAGACACCTACAGCAACTGGAAAGACCCCAAAAGTACCTCACCAAGAGGATCAAAGGGCTCAAACAGATGCCATATGCTGCCCGGTTAAAGAAACTCCAGCTCTACTCAGTGGCATACCGCCTGCTCAGAGGCAATCTGTGCCTGACGATAAAGCCATGTCCAACCCGAATTAATGGACATGCTGCACCTCAGAAAATCCAAATTCCATCGAGCTCTGCCGAGAGACTTGAACCTCATCACTGAAATAAATAGGACATGCTGGAGGGACAGATTCATAACCCAGAGGCTCCCTTCACTCTGGAATAAAATCCCAGTCCAGGTTAGGCAGAGTCCCTCATTGACTCTCTTCAAGAGGAATCTTGATGAGTGGATGGGAGATCGTAGGTTTACCCCGGGTATCACTTCTGTGTCACTGTTAGACAGAGGCACAGTATACTAACCTCGAAAAAGGGCATAGCAAAATTAATTTAAAATGGGTGGCGAAAGCCAAACACACTCTGGCTAGGCTTATAAATGCCCTAGGGCAGATAGCCTAGTATGAACCTATGAACCTATGTTAATATATGCACATATTATCCTGTAACAATGTCACATTTGGTATTGCTGACAATACCTCTCTATCACATTTCCATAGGCACGTTAGGTGCGGCTGGAGACCTAGGTCCTGTACCTGGTGAGTGTGATACTGTTGTTTTATGGATCATATATACCCTGAGAATGTTAAGGGCTGCCATTTTACTGTAAACACAACTGATATGCTTAGCCACAGTAGAATGTCTTTATTTTCAGTTTCAGATGGGTTAACTGAGGTGCCTTGACTCGGTAATCACAGTTGTGCATTTGCAAGAGCATTTGCAAGAGCTGTAACACATTTGCAATTATTTTTGAGAAGCTTTATGCAGTCTGCTATACAGGGGCCAATAGTATGCTCAAGACGGGTGCACTTTGTTTTAGGTGTAGGTCTGTCACATACACCGACATATTGCTTATCTCATAGGTGTATAGTAGTGGCAACATGAAGCGGATATAGCTGCAGTGTATGTTGTAAAAGGCCTGTCTTGTCTATGTATGTTGTAGTCTGTGTGTGTGTGTGTGTGTGTGTGTGTGTGTGTGTGTGTGTGTGTGTGTGTGTGTGTGTGTGTTTGTGTGTGTTTGTGTGTGTGTGTGTGTGTGTGTCTCACCATACATAATAGTGCAGGTGGTTATGTACTTATTTTGTCTTCCTCCTCACAGGGGAGCGTGGGGGTTGGAATGTGTCCCCCTCACAACCTGATGTCAGTGTCTCATCGGACTCTGATGATGATGGTGGACATAGTGAGGCACAGGTGGGGTTGTTAGGGGTGAATCTGTCCCATGGGTTGACATCTCACTTACTCCCCCATTGTCCCCGCACACAGTCAGTATACCCACACATACCCAGTCCCCTGCAGCCAGAGATATCAGACAGTCAGAATGTGGTGGCATCGAACAGCAGAGTGTGGCAACAGTGACATCAGTAAGTGTAGACAATAGCCATAGCCAGAGAGCTGGTGAGGTCCCATACAGGCAGATTGACAGGGGTGGTTGAAGGAGGACTGCTGTCCATCGACCACCTATCACAGGTGTCACATCACGGGTCACTCGACGCATGCTTCAGTCCATCATGGAGGCACAGGCACGTTCCAAATCCAACACCAGATGGATGTTCAGGATCATGGATGCAGCACAGTCTGACATGCGTGACTCCCTCCACCACATTGATGATGCCATGGATCTTTTCACTGATGTAGTGGAAAGACGGTGGGGTGAGACATTGTCAGTCCTTGACCACACCTTGTCTGTGCTCGAACATCTGGTGAGAGTAGGACATCGGACACATGGATGTAGGTCAGCAACAACATCCGCTTAGAATCCACGTGGCCATGCACACTCACGCTCCCATAGTGGTAATACCTCCAGCAGTACAGAAGGGAGTGTGCTGTCTATACCATAACATGGCAGACCATGGGCATGTGGTCCTGTGAGGGACACGGGCTCGGCAGTCACCAGTCACTGTTAGCAACTAGCACCACATCTGACGGTGGGCATAGTGGTGCCACTGCCAGTCCTGGTAGAGCCAGTTCCCGTGTTCATGGTGAACTGTCCAATCTGCCATGCACGATCCACAGCTGTCCAGCATACCCACGTGTAGGGCTAGCACCTGGCTTGACTATGTACATGCACACAATAAAACATCACTGTCACATGCAGGTCTACAACAGACACACACGGCACCTCACCATGGGTAAAGCACCCCTTCCTAACACACACAATGTCAACTGTTTGGACAGCCTAGGCCTCTGGCACCCCCATACCACATACTTTGCATGTGGTGATAACTGTGTTACATCCCTGACATCCATACCATCGATGCAGGGACATGCAAGTATGTGTCTGATGCACAAAGTGACTATATTACTTTACATGACGTTTTGTAGTGCGGTAGTGTTATCCCATGACAGGTGCTGTATGCTGGCTTGTGTCATGAGTACACATCAAAGTGTTTGTACCTTTGTTGCATAATGTTAGATTGGCAGTAGCATTGCAGAATGACAGGTGTCTCTCAGAACTGTGTATGTTTTCTGTTCCGTGGGTCTGAGTGGCTATGCTATGGAGACTTGACAGCAATACAGCGGCTCAGGATGGCATGTCAGCCCAACGGAATGGTGACATCAGCAAGGTACGGCTGTATATGTGCATGGTTACCTAGGTGCGTATGTGTAGAACAGTGTGTCAGGGACAATGGGGACCCACCGCGTAATCCTGCATGCATACCTCGTGACAAGGCATGCTACCCTTGATACGTGTTACCTGGGTGTTCTCTACCTACAAATGTAGGTGGTGGCAAATAACATTTATGCCTAAGTAGATGTGGACTATTTACACCCAGCAGCTAGTCACAGGGCCTTAAAATGTACAACCATTACATACAGATAAACGAGACAGGCACACTGCTGCAAGAGGATATATTTATACACGCACACAGAGTTGCCCTTATTGAGATTAGAATCCCTGCCTATCTAGTAGAATATACTTTAGCACTAAGTATTTATTGCATGCACCATCTGCTTATCTGTTTTGAGATTGACAGTCAGGGCTGTTAAGGTGGATGACCTCAGCAGGCCATGTAAAGGAGGCCAATGGGGAGGTAGGCAGGTAGGAACAGGGCCTTAAAATGTACAACCATTGCACACCGATAGGTGATACAGACACACTGCTGCAAGGGGATATATCTACACACAGAGAGTTGCCCTTACTGAGATTAGAACTCCCACCTATCTAGTAGTATTCACTATAGCACTGAGTACTTATCGCATATCGCATGGAGCTTGTCCCTTTTGAGAGTGTCTGAAAGTGTCAGCCAGTGCTGTTAAGGTGGATGACATCGACAGGTGTTGACAGGGAGGCCACTATTGAGGAGGACACTAGTCACAGGGCTATAAAATGATTGACCATTGCATGGGCATAGGCCTGATGGGCAGATCAGTACTGCTGTAAGGGAAATATCTACATACATACACGCACACACACATACAAGGCGGCTGATGTGAGATTAGAACGCCTAACTACTATTACACACTACAGCTCACAGTACTAATTGCATGTGCCACCAGTTACATCTGGTGTACATGTGGTTGCAGCCAGAGTACTTGCGAGTTACGCAAAGTGGCTTTGTCTTAGACAGCCTATGTGGCTTGCAGAATGCTGTTATTGTATCTAATGTCATAGCAGTGGGGTACATGTTAATACCACTGCATTGTGTGTACAGTTACCAGTATCGCCATTTCTGGCAGGTTGCAGTTTGCTAGGTGGACAGTTGGCTAGTGACATTATGGCCTGAGCAAGTCCTGCCTTGCAGCTATTGCACATTATACCACCTGCTCACCATTGTTTGCAGGGTGACATTCCACAGGCACAGGTTTCTGTGGTTGGGTGGATCATGCCATTATGTGGCCGTGGTCTTTTACCATCAGATAACAGTTGTGTGTGTAGGTGCGGATAACCCCAGAATTCTGCATGTAGGTGTGGACATTCCCGCATCCCACACACATATACATATGACTATATATACATATATGTATATAGATATCACAGGGATGTCAACTTACATGTAGCTGTGTGTGTGCATTGTGTAACTGTGTTATATAGATACATGTGGAGGGTGTACATAGCTGTCTGCATGCACAGGGATATTTTCACATGTCAGCTCTTTAGGCAGATGAGGCATCAGACATGGGCTGAAATTAGCCAAGTGTAAGAGCATGCCCAGTGTGACTGTCAGTACTTACAAGGTGACTCCAGGCAAGACCTACCTGTACTCTAGTCTGAGATTTTGTGTGCTAGAGCCAAATGGCCACTGCAGCTGATTCAGCAGTCCAGCACCTCCCTGATATTTTGTCCAAGGGATTCCCTGGTTGTGTGCAGAATGTAATATATGACTGATATCTATTGACTGTACAGACTGTAAAAGACTGTACAGAGTTTTGCATCATATGTATGGAACATTTTACATAGCATTGTGATTTTCTGGTACATCAGTGGCAAATCATTATAGATTAATGAAATGATGACAGTCATTTGAGTTAATGACTCCACACACACACCAGGAAACCCATGCTACTGCACAACCTGCTATTCTCTGCACTTTCTACATTTGTTTGGCCAGTAGTTAATCCTTCTGCTTATATTTGGGCCTTTGTCCCACTACTGTTCATGGCTTTGTCCAGACTTCCTGCTTTAAGTGGTTGTAGGTATGCTGTGACTGGGGTACATGATGTAACACCACACACAGGGTTACAGTCTTCACACCTCTGACTGTACATGTTTTGCAGGATGTCCAGCGTTATGCCCCATAGGTCTGCCCTGCTCCTCAGACAGTTGTGTTTTTCCAGGTAATATACTACTAAATGGAGCCCACTGAATCTTTGTAAGTACTGACATAGTTATGTGATGGCCTTTACATCCTGCTGCTACTCTGACTTGTTACAACCTGCTGTTATACTAGCCACCTTCTTGGTTGCTCAGATCATGTATGATGTCTAGGTTTGGCCGTGTGTCCCTCCATTGTCCCCGGCTTTGTCCAGCTTTCTTGTAGTAACAGATTGTGACATATTGACAGTCTGTGGGACTCCTACCATAGGAGTATCACACATGCAAAAGTTGTAGGTGCATCCAGCTTCGAACCATGAACACCATCAACCATGCTAATGTACTTAGCCCACTGAGTCACATCAGCCACCAGAAAGTGATATTTAATTCCTCACACTGTCAACATCCCACAGCCATACACTTTGACCCCTGCATATTGTGGAAATAGAACATGTAGCCAGGTTGTTTGGGACAGCCCTGGAATTGTGTGGTCTGCTGCTATATCCTTGCAAACATACTGTTACTGCAGTTGTATGGGAACATGGCTGTGTTGGGGGTAGGGGACTCTAGCACTGACAATCGTGCATCTGTCCTATGACCCCGCTGTTTGGTATTTCCTTTGCATACTGCAGTGGGATTTTCTGCCTTGTGGCTTAATGCATATTATGGGGCAGCCAGTATTGAATAGAGTACCTGTTGTCCCACATAGCTATTTGTTCTCTGCAAGTAGCCCAGTACCCCACTCTATTCCCTTGAATACATGCAGCAGGTCCATACATATGCTACCATAGTCTAGTACCCCATACATTTGTTGTAAAGGAGAATGACTTACCTTGCGAATGCAGCAGCTGAGATACCTGTGTTTCAGGGCTGACTCTGTCTGATGCACACAGTACACAGCCAATACATGGTAAGGTATAGGTTGTGTGGTGTGGCTGGCATCCTTTTTACTATGTATGTGAGTCGTAGTAAGGTGTCCCTAGGATCCTAAGTTGTCAGTGCATGTTCTATGCATTGCCTCTTTGCCAAGGCCAGGGCATACTGTGCATGCCTACATCTGCCTACAGGGACAGCCTCAGGGGGCTCCTCCTCTGAGTCCACCTTTGGTTGTGGCTGTGGGGACCTTAGCACTAGTGGGGGGCTGTTTTTCCCTTCCCTGTGATGATCCTACTGCAGCTATTTCCGCGGATCGTATTGTGTCGCATGGCACATACTGTGAACATCTGTGCACATGTGGCTGGAGAATACTGCAGGGTTCCACCAGATATATTGAGGCACTGGAACCATGACTTGAGCAGCCCAAACACACACTCTGTGATGTTCCTAGTTTGTGTGTGTCCTTCATTATGCCATTCTTTGGTAGGTGTGCATTTCTGATGGGTGTTATCATCCATGGTTCCAGTGCGTACCCAGTATCCCCAGTAGATGGCCATACGCGATGTCCCTCCTGGCAAGCATCTGGTACAGCTGTGATGCATTCCAGATATGGGAGTCATGATAACTGCCAGGGCTGCAAGCACACACATTCATGATAATGCCCTGGGCATTGCACACAACTTGGCAGTTGATGGAGTGATACCCCTTGTACCCTCCTCACCGGGCGGTGCTTTGATGTGTACATGAGAGTAGTATATGGCACCCAGTACCTCAGGGTAGTGTGCTACATGGTAAAAGAGATGCATACTGCTGGCCCTCTCCTCACGGGTGTGGGGTAAATATATGTGCTCACTGGTTTGTGTTTGCATGGCAGCCAAGACTGGTGGAGTACCCTGGATGCAGATTCCTGTGTGTCCCCCATCATGTCCCCAGTTGGTCTTTGAAAAGTACCTGTAGGTAGTGCTCTAAGGGCCACACATATCATTGTTTCCACTGAGATGGGTTCCCCTCTGTTGCCTCTGGGTGTGAGTTGAGGGTGGCAGAGCTTCATGAGTTCTTGCAGTATGTCCCTGTCCACCCTGTAGCACTCTGCAATCTCCAGCTCATGTAGCTCCTGGAAGGTTACCCTGGGCCTTAACACTCTTCTCCTTCTCAGTTTAGGCCTTTTGTCAGTGGCAGCATCAGCACTGCCCTCAGTCTCTAGCACATACAGATGTAGCAGAGCAGCAGCAGCCCCTAGCATTCTGTCAGTTAAAATTCCCAAGTCTTACTCCAATGGTGCAGAGTATGGGGGGAAATCAGATTGTAGGGTGTGTGCATACTTTATAGTGCTCTGCTGCAGATGCAGTATGTGTGATTTGCTAACTATGATGCATTCCACCTGCCAGGTACATCATTGAGGGATTTGAATGGCCCAGTGTAAGTGGAACAAGGGTTATCAGTATTTTATACATGATTGGCTTTCCCAGGCAATTTCCTTTTTATTTTTTAACTGCTTTCTCTGCTAAGCACTGCGGCATGGCTCACAAACCCATGGCACTTGTATAAACACTGCTGAGCAGTCTGGACACACCCCCATGCGTGGGCATACTTAGCATAGCTCAAACCAGCTAAAACATGCATCCCACAGCTAAACAAGGCTTAGCGGCACTGGGCACACCCCCTGCTTACCTGAGCGGTGTGCTGTGCAAACGGGCACCGCTGAGCTGCAATCCATTTAAACATATAATGACACACCCCCTTTTGATGTCAGCTAGCTCTTCTGTGGACACCAACATGGTTCTGGGGCTACACGGATCTTATCTGCTGACACAGCAGCCCATTTTTACTATTCAGTAACCCCAGCTCATTTGCATACAGAGCCATGCACACAACCTGGATACTACACTATTCCAGGGCCTGCCTCCTTAGCATCCACTGAAATCTACCATTGTACATACTCCAAGCAGGGCTGTATAATGCATTATTCTCACATAGCTCTTATTTTTAGTTTTTATACTTTTTAATATTTTTTTGCATATTTGCGTGCTGCTGTGCCCAGTGCAAACGTAATATGGGTAGTAAAAAAATAATTTATTACATTATTTTTTGGACACACATGGTATAGTTTTGCAGGTAATTATGCCTATTATGCAATTTCTGACCTTCTAAATGGGCTTTTACAGCCCCTGTTCCGTTTTTATTTTCTTGTACATGGAAATTTTCCATGTACACTTCGGACACCAACAAGGGGTCTGCAGGACTAACTGTCTGCTTGCTGGATCACTCCAGCACCCTCATTTGCATGCAGTTCACCTGCTTATGAGGTGATTTGCCTGCCACAGACACTTCCATGTCCACATGCTTGTGCCCGCCTCTCTGCTCTGGTTACTGTGTCACACGGCTGCTTACTTCTGTGTACGTTCCATGCCACTATGCCTACATGGAAAATCAATCCATATAGTCTTTTTTAAATTCCCCATTATTATTATTATTATTATTGTTAGTCACCAAACTAAAGTCATGCAATGCTCATCAAAAAATCTTTGTGAGAGATGACATTAGCTTCAAAGTCCTTTTAACTTTTTTTGCCATGTAATGCAAAAGTATTCTGCTTGTGCATCAACATAAAGATGTTTATAATACCTTTGGACTCAGCTATCATAACCATAATGGAAAGTGCAAGTCTTTTTTCCGTGATGAAAATGTAAAGTTTAAGTGTGTTTTCTTAGGCAAAAAAAATGTAATCAGGTATATGAATGCAATTTTTTTTTACTTGTTTTGTGTTGTATATAGCTGAAGTAATTACATAAGCAGTACTGACTCAGATGCCATACTTATGAGTAAAAACTGGGTCTGGCTGAGGAGACAGAGATGGGCTATATCTCTGGATGAATAAAGAACAGACACGATCATTTTATAATCTAGTTCCAGGCTTGAATTTCTTTGTTCATAAGTGAAATTTCTTTCAGAATCACATAACATATTTTGACAAGAGTTCCTTATCTGAGATCTAATGTTTTGATAATGTTTTAATGAAAGCACTTTATTTTACAATTATTTTGCATCACTGTTTTATAATTGTCCTTATAGTTTTATTTAATGTAAGGCATTTCACTTTTGCAAGAGTAACAGAACTAAAACATTATGTCCAAGCTGTTTTAATGTGGACAATATGTCTTGATTTAGCCTAGAACAGCTATTTCGTTTGAATTCTATGGTGGATTTAATATATTATTAATTACATTAGTTTGCATTAAGTTATATTCTCGGATGTCTGATTGGACCTAAAACAATTGCTAGCCAGTGCCAGTGGTGTAGAAGAATGAAACTCTGATTCTGGCCTAGGTGACCTGAGTTCAAGCACTTTGCAGTGCAGGCAGGATGCATGTCTTGAGGACAGAATATGTAAGATATTTCTGTTGGACTGTGACAGAAATCACAACTCAGAGACAACACCAAGCAGGGAAGTTTGGGAAAGAATAAGGAAAGTCCAGTATGGACCAAGTTTCAGCACATATTTGGGTATGTCTTATGTCCAGTCAGACAGGATGTGTCAGCACATTATGGGAAGAAGTTAAGAACTCTGAAAAGTCCTGCAACTGCTTATCTTGACATGATCTGTCATTTGATATGGGTGGTTCCAAAATCAGAGACAAGTCTTGTTTAATTGATATGACCCCGATCTGTGGAGAGCAGGAGCCACACTATATGTTCATAGGATGGGTCCACTTTCAGCCATTGCTGCATGCATGCGTGCAGATGGGAATAACACTGAGGGGAGAAAAAAATGGCCACTTGCTTAACACTAATGCACACTAGCACCACAATGATAGATCACTGACTACTTGTCTTGACCAAATGACAACGGGTTCGGAAATGCTCATTCACACACAGCCCCGTACCCAGAAATTATAGCCATATTGTTGCCTGTATGTCTGATTGTGATATAATATAATAACTACTTTATTGTATTTCAGCCTGGTTTCATATAAATACAGAGATGCCATAACAAAGTATTCCATCTTTCTTCACAAAATGCAAATTAGTGTAATCTGCAAAGCCAATTAATGTCTGCTTAACTTGATTAAATGACAGCAACGATAGTCAATGTGAAATTGTTCGATCTCGCCGTTTGTTCTTACACACGGGTTCGGAGCCGATCCTCAGCTCTGAGTCGGCCACATCACCAGCTCCGCATCTTCGAGAAAGCACAAGGCACAGTTCTATCCCATGATCCTCCTGTGCTAACCCTCAGATCTAGTTTGCCGCTAGCAGCAGATCGCATCGTGAGAGGCTCGGGCCAGTATTTTTTCATACTATTATTCTACCTTTTTGAAGTTTGTAGTTTTAAAAGTAGTTTAAAAAGTACATTAGTAGTGTAGAGTGTGATAGTTTATTAGAGAGTGTGTTTTTTCATATAGCTAAAGTAGTTTAAATAGTTTAGTGTTTACTTCAGTTAAGGCCTTGTTGTTATTCTCTCAGGACTGACAGTAGGATTTAAATTGTTATTTTTTCTGCCTTAACTTATTCTTCCCTTTATATATATAGAGATAAGTATTATCCCTTTCACCTTTATTTAGAGTGTTATAGTGTGTTATTATATATATATATATATATATATATATATATATATATATATATATATATATATATATAGTGTGTTGTTAGTATTTTGTTTACTAGATATCTTAGAGTGCTAGTATGTCTGAAAAAGCTAAGTCAGGCTTTAAAAGGTGTCAGTGTGGACAAACGATGTCCATAACTGATAACCATTCTTCCTGCGTCTACTGTCTTGGCCTCTCCACTTGCAGGAAGGCTGTTCCATCTGTCATTCCTTCAGTGGGAGGGTCATGCTAGAAAGATGCAGGAAGTTGGTGGACAGAGGGTTATTAAAACCCAATTTTCAGGAGGCCCTGGATAAGACTGAACAAGTGTCCAAGTCTTCGAAGGGGTCCAAGTCTTCAAGAGTGTCGGAGCCTAAGTCCTCGGCTCCGAGCACCTCTTTTCAGATTCAGATGCCAGCTCCAAAGACCTCGGGGTCAGGCGTCGAATGTTTGTCTCTGATCGAGACTCAAGTATTGGAGCCAGTGTCGGAGGTACCACCGCCTTCAATCCTTCGCTCGGTGACGGCTTCGGTCCCTTCGACCAGTTCTTCAAGGCCGCTTTCCGACTCCGATGTGGACCAAGTGGTGCAGAAGCAAATGGAGAACCCAGCTCTGTCCAAACTAATCGAGGTTTCATCCCAATTGGTTTTGAAACTCGAGGCTCTTCCCGCCCCCGAGACAAATCCTCCTCCGAGACCCGTCGAGTCGTCAGAGCCAGGAATCGAAGAGCCGATGATTGTAGAGCCCTCGATGCCGAAGCCTCCAGTAGTGCTATTGGCACCGTTGACCTCGACACCTTCGGAACCAGCCGGGGGGTCTCGGAGCCGACGATCTTTCCTAGGTTCTGGGGTGGACAGTCGAACCGAACTTTCGGTTCTGACTCTCCCCCTCGGGGCCTCGGCTCAGATCAGCTCGGATCCGTCCTCAGGGTCGGAGCCCGTGGTCTCGGTTCTGGGGAAACTACCGGCTTCTTCGGAACAGATGGGGTCCTCGGACTGGGGCACCGGTGCCTTCGACATCATGAGGAAAGTCTTGTCTGAACAGACACATACGTCATCGGCATCTTCTTCTCCTCCCCCAAAGGGTCCACGTTCTGCTTCTCTACCTTCGGTTCCTACCAAGCGCCGAGACCCAATGCCTCAGCCAGCCCCAGAGGGCACCCCTGGTTCCTCGGATGCCTCCCCAGAAGCCCCCTCTGAGGATGTACCGAGGAAAAGATTGTGCAAGAGGAGGCACATTGATTCCCCACAGGAATCTCTGACATCTGATACTGATTTGGATGAAGGAGAAGGGTCCCCACGGTCCCCCTCTGAAGATGTCTCTTTTGCTGACATTTTGGAAATCTTGAAACAGAGGGGAGACTGGCAGATCCTTGCCCCTTCTGTAGATGAATCGGTGTTGCTGAAGGCATTTGGGGCTTAACCTTCTACCTCCTGGGTGACCCCTCCCTTTGACGAGCTCATGGACCTGATAGCACGAAGGGCATGGGAGACACCTGATACAGTGGAACCGGTCCCCCGCAGACCCAAGAAATATATCACGGCCCCTCAAGACAAAAGCTTTCTGACTAAAGGAGTGCCAGTGGATACTATGGTGGTGGCGGCAGCCACTAAGAAGGAAATGTCCGAATCATCTTCCTCTGTTCAACCTCCTAATAAGGATTCTAGGAAGATGGACAGGTATGGGAAGCGCATGTTTAGTTCTGCGACTTTTTCTATGTGATCGCTGAACTACCTTACGCATTTCACACGTCTGCAGAGAGATCTCCTCAAGGAACTGGAAGATTCTCTCCAGGGCAATACAGATGCTGCTGTCTTCGAGAAAGTGACAGCACACCTTAACACCCTCAATTCCATAGTTAACTCGCCCATGAGGCTCATTTCTTATGCAGCCGAGGGTTCGAGTAGAGCGGCAGCCTCAGCAATTGCTCTGAGGCGACAATCCTGGCTGCGCCTATGCTCCTTTGCGGAAGCCTTCAAGTCTTCCTTTGCTAATGCCCCTTTTGATGGTGCCTCACTGTTTGGTCCCAAAGTAAAGGAGACTCTCACTAGGTGTGAGCAAGAAGGGAAGACCATGTCTGCCGTAGGGGTCCGTTTTTCCACCCCATCTAGACCATACCCCAAAGGGAAAAGAGGCAGGAAAATGTGGTTCCGAAAGACTCAGGGATGCTTTCAGCCCACACAGAGTGATGCCCCCTCCAGAGGCAGAGGAGGGGGAAGAAATGGAAGACACCACCCAGGCGGCAGAGGGGGTCCGCAGAATCAGGGCGACAGAGATACGTTCTCTGGGAAGCCCTTCCAGCACTCCTGAGTGCATGCCCGGCTGTCCTACTCTGGAGGCAGTCGGGGGTCGTTTGGCTTTATACCCAGTGGCCTGGCTAAATCTTATATCGGATTCCTGGGTAAAAAGCATAGTTACCAGAGGCTACAATATTCCATTTATAAAAATTCCACCTGCCGCCAAAAAGCTCCCAGAGGTTCCACCCAGTCTGCGAGACCAGGCAGCCGTACAAATAAAAAGGCTGCTCGAAAACAGAGTCATCCAACCAGTCCCAGCGGACCAGATAGGATCCGGAACTTACTCAAGGTTCTTTTTAGTTCCAAAGAAAACAGGGGACTGGAGGCCAATTTTGGACCTCAGCAGACTCAACACTTTCGTGAAAAAGGAAAAGTTCCGGATGGTCACGCTACAGTCGATCCTTCCTTTCCTACAGGACGGTGACTGGATGTGCAATATAGATCTCAAAGACACGTACTACCATACCAAGATGGCCAGAGCTTCCAGAGATCACCTGCGCTTCCGGCTGGGAGCCAGTCACTTCCAGTTTCGTGCTCTGCCCTTTGGCCTCACCTCAGCCCCCAGGGTGTTCACCAAATGCATGGCAGTAGTAGCGTCTGACTTGAGACAAATGGGATTCCGAGTGTTTCCTTACCTAGACGACTGGCTCCTGTTCACCACCACCGAGTATCATCTTGTGCAAGCCAGGGACTATACCATCAACCTTTGCTCCTCTCTGGGCATAACAGTCAATTTTGGAAAATCTGTCTTATCGCCCTCACAGCGTATCTCATTTATAGGGGCAGAGTTAGACACTTCCCTGGCTCGAATCAATCTCCGCCCACTAAGAGTATCAGCCCTCAGAAATCAAATTTCTATCCTTCTTCAGAGCAGGAGAGTCCCTGCACAGCAAATCTTGAGAGTGCTAGGAATGATGGCAGCCACTCTTATCGTAGTCCCCCTAGGCAGGATGCATATGAGGATTCTTCAATGGATGCTATTCACTCAGTGGTCTTACCGACAGCTTCCACTATCTCACGAGATCTTAATCACGAACTCCTGCAAACGGGATCTCCTATGGTGGATGCACAGTCAGGACCTAACAGCAGGCCGACTGTTTGTGTTGCCCAGTCCTATAGCTACTTTAACCACGGACGCTTCCCTGATAGGGTGGGAGGGACTTTTTCAGGGAAGAACAGTCCAAGGTCAATGGTCCAACTTGGAGTACAGCCTGCACATCAATGTCCTAGAGCTGAGGGCAGTGTTTCAAGCGTTGCAACACTTTCACAAGTCCTTACCTCTGGGAACAGTGACAGTTCAGACAGACAACATGTCAGTAGTCTGGTACATAAACAAACAGGGAGGAACCAGGTCTTATCCATTGTGCAGAGAGGCCCTCAGGATTTGGCAATGGGCTGTGTCTACCGGACGTTTTCTGATAGCAACGCACATCCCAGGGACATCCAACGTCATTGCGGACAGGTTGAGCAGAGCCATCCTGTTGCCCCACAAGTGGTCCCTCAAATCTCAAGTAGCGGAAAAAAATTTCCGCAGATGGGGTCAGCCTTGCTGCGACCTATTTGCATCCCCATTGAATGCTAAATGCAGAAGCTACTTTGCCCTACTACCCTCTCTGGGGGGTGCCCCCAGGGACGCACTGGTACACGATTGGCCCCCGGGTCTCCTTTACTCTTTTCCCCCCATCCCGCTAATTCCCAAATTCCTGCAGAAAGCCAAACGTCTGGAAAGGACCATAATTCTGATAGCCCCATTCTGGCCTCGACAAATCTGTTTCCCCTTTCTTCAAACTCATCAGGTGGAGGAACCGTGGATTCTGGACCCAGTGCCAGATCTGTTGACGCACTCGTCGGGAGTTCCTCACACATCTCTCAAGTCCCTCAAACTGACAGCTTGGCTGCTCCGCTTCCCATCTTAGCCAGGTCAGATTTACTGTCCCCTGCAGTACAACACATAATTGTATCTTTCCACAAGCCATCCACGAAGAAGCTACACAACAGCAAATGGAAACGTTTTGTGTACTGGGCCTCACAGCAGGGTATAGATCCGTCAGGGGCTCCAGTACACAAGATATTAGAATTTCTTTTGACACTTTTTCATGAAGGAGCATCGACTTCCATGATAAGGGTACAACTTGCTGCTATATCTAATTTTCATGTTGGTCTGGGAGATAGTTCTCTCATGTCCCACAGACTTTGCAAAGCCTTTATGAAAGGTACCTTTCACCTCCATCCCCCCTTTCGTAATCCAGTTGCTCCATGGAATCTTAACCTGATGTTATCACGGCTCATGTTGCCCCCATTCGAACCAGCCGCCACAACCCTTCTTAAATTTTTGCCGTGAAAGACACTTTTTCTGGTTGCCATCACTTCTGCCCGGAGGGTTTCAGAGTTGCAAGCGTTGTCTGTCCGGCCCCCATATATGATTTTTCATCCAGATAGGGTAACATTGCGCACCAATTCATCCTTCCTTCCAAAGATTTGTTCGGTCCAGAATATTAATCAATCGATTGAACTACCCACCTTCTGCAAAAATCACTCCAATAAGTTGGAATACATGCTGCACAAATTGGACGTCCACAGGCAGCTGAGATTTTACTTAGACAGGACGAAGGAATACAGAAAGTCAGACCAACTATTTGTATCATATGCTGACCAAAGGAAGGGAAAGGCGGTAACAAAAGTTACTTTATCCAAATGGCTCTCAGACTGTATAAATTTCGTATATTCAGAATCAAAGCAACAACTCCCCTTTAACCCCAAGGCTCATTCTACGAGGGTGATTGCTACTTCTTTAGCCCATGTCACTCGCTTGCCATTAGATGCCATTTGTGCGGCGGCAACTTGGGCGAAACCACATACATTTATCGCTCACTACAAATTAGATAAAAACTCCAGAGACAGGGCAACGTTTGGTTCCACTGTTCTCAGAAATGTTCTCCTGTGAGCCACCCAGGGTAAAGGAGCTAGGGACACTACCCGTGTGTAAGAACAAATGGCGAGAACGAACAATTTCACATAAAGAAGTTATGTTCTTACCATAACGTTCCATGTGAATTGTTCATCTCACCTTTGTTCTTGCATTCCCCCCCTCCATCCCCCGTCCTGCGTTCTAGAAGAACGGGTACGACTGCATTCGAGTTCAGTCTTCTCTAGATATTGTTATTCTTGAGCTTCCTAGTGTATATCAGGGATGGCATCTTTTCTCTTCTATTGATGACAGAGTATCAGACAGTGTGGTTGTGTTTTTTCTATGCGCTTAGGGCGCATTAATTAGTGGGATTCTTCTGGTGTTAGCATACTAGATCTGAGGGTTAGCACAGGAGGATCATGGGATAGAACTGTGCCTTGAGCTTTCTCGAAGATGCGGAGCTGGTGATGTGGCCGACTCGGAGCCGAGGATCGGCTCCGAACCCGTGTGTAAGAACAAAGGTGAGATGAACAATTCACATGGAACGTTATGGTAAGAACATAACTTCTTTTTTTCATCTATAGTCTCACACTCAATAACTATAACCACATTGTTGAATGTGATTATCACAGATGTCAGACTGTGGATTCAAAAAGTAGCTTGGCCACAGTAATGTATATCAATGTAGTGTCACATAAACACGTAGTAGGCACAGTAAAGTATTCCATCTCACTTCATACAAATGCACACAAATACTGCAAAGCCTGATGATTGTCTAACTTGATGATCTTCAACAGGGCCAGTCACTTGTCACTTTCATCCACAGACAGCTGCAGTACTCAGCAATTATAGCATCTGTTGACAGTGTGCATCTCTGCTGCCTGATTGCAATAAACAACAATGCAGGTAGTGGCCACAGTTATGTAGTTTCAACTCTGTTTGGAAAAGTAAACACACACACGCACACGCACACATATATGCACACACGCATGCACACACACACACACACACACACACACACACACACACACGCACACACACGCACGCACACTCATGCACACGCACACATGCACGACACACATTCAGAAAAAGTAGCCACTATAAAGTATTCTTTTTTTCACAAAAATATGCAGTAGTCCTGCAAAGTCAGATCAGTTATTGTTTATCTTGATAAAAATGATAGCAGGGTCAGTCATTATCATCCACTCACAGCTTCTGTAACCAGAACTAACAGCTGCTATGTTGATTTTGTATACCTCATATGTCTACTTGCTAATTAAAAATAAATAAATAATGACCATATTAAAGTATTTCAGTCCTGTTTCACATTAAAAATACAGCAGCCACAGTAATCTATTCTAATTTGCTTCACACAAATATACAGTAGTCCCGGAAGTGTATATTGACCTTTTAACTTGAAGAAACAGCTGGCTGAGTAATTTTCAACTACATTCAGCCCCTATATCCAGTAATTGTAGCCACTTTGTTGACCACATACACCTCAAATGTATGACTATGGGAAACAAATGGCCACAACAATTAATTTCATTTTTATCTCACACAAACACATAGTGGTCTTGTCAATATAATACAACATAGATTCTGGATCATAAATGCAAGACTATCAAAATTTATCACAGAACTTCAGTCTGGAACCATGACAACAGGACAACCTACTCAAACTTCAAAAATATTTATGTGGGTATTTCTTAAATAAATGCAAGGTTGTCAGCCAGAAAAGCAGAAAAACATGATTTATTATAATCAGCCTCAGCCCTTTGTCTTTTTTGTCATGCCCATGATCTGTGTCCATCAATATTTTTTCTTTTAAGTGAGACTCCCCAAGAGGGTCAGGGGACTGAGCACATTTTCATTTTGCCCCAACAACACTGGCTATGCTATAGAAATGAAAAATGCATATTATCTTTGAAGACTGTATGTGTTTGGATGTATGGAAGTGTAATTTACAGTGGAAGAAAGGCCACATTGCAGCCACTTGGAATTCTTTGTCTTCTATAAAGTCTAATAAAAATTTCAAGCCTTGTATATGGAAATGCAGTCTAAACTTTACTGTGAGTAGATTAACAACAATAGTGAAATGGTAGAGAGCGCTTAAGCCATGTGTATTGCTGGAGAAGAGGTCTTATCAATATTCAGTTTTATTTTTTCATAATGGAGAAAAATAGAATAACAGCAATAAGAGAGAAATTCATGGATCATTGTGAATCTAGGAGGAACTTGCCATTTATTCACCATTTTTTTCTTTGCAAAGGCACAAGATCCCACAGAAACTGTAGATGCTTAATGAGCTGAAGAACAAAGTGAAATACTATGAGTTTGGTTTGTTGCATATTTTCAAAAATGTCACAGTTTGTAATATAAGAAGTTATAAAACAAGAGGAAGGATGCTCAACAAAAATAGACCTGATTTTATCAAGGCTGTGACTGTGTGCAGAATAAGCAAACATACTAGTACATAGTTAAAAGAATTGGGTGAGAATAAGGATGTGTGTAAGGCATAATATGTCAAGTAAAAAAAAGACAATAATAATAGCAGTATTCTAGAAATTGTATTAATCATAAACACTGTTTGCCATATGTGAAATGTTTCTCCCCTTAGAATTTTGTGATTACAACGTTCGTCACTTTTGTACTTCATGGGCAAATTATACTATTAATAATACATGGTATCAACCTTCTGGAGAATGTATGAATGCCAGCTGCCTTACCCCTTCTTCCATATCTACCTATCTAACCTCCTCAACCTTTCACTCACCCTCACCCACTCTCCTATATTTTTCTTTATCTTCTCTTCTCTCTCTCCACTTACCTATACTTTCCAGCTCCCCTTTAGTTTCATCTACAACTCCTGTTCTGCCCACTAGAGGGCGCTCCTCTTATATCCCTCTATCATTCCATCTCCCCCTTTACCTGTACACTGTATATACTTATTATGCCTCTTGCCAGATGTTCTTCATCCCACATTGCTGCAGTCCTAACACTTGGGTAGTCCGCTGTCCCAGTCGGCCCGAATACCAAAGTATAAGGCTGACGTCGGTCAGGGCGCATTAGTCTGACGTCAGGACGTCAGGGTACAAATGCGCATGACCGACGTCATATCCTCAGTCTTTTTTGCTGCATGGTCCGATGCAGAAGCAGTTTTGCAAGTGCAGGTTGGCGTTCTGAGATTTTCCGAAGTCGGAGTTTCAGACCGAATCCAAGTTGGCTAAGTACCCCGTTGGGGAATATTTTGGTTTTTCTTGCCTCAGTATTTTACCGGATGTCAGAAAAAGTGAATAACTGTATTTCTTGTGGGAAACAGATACCTCATAGGGATTACCATACCTTGTGTATACCTTGCTTAGGGCCTGAGCACGACGTTGTTGGCTGTCGCTCTTGTGCTAGATTTAACAAACGCACGATAAAGAGAAGATTAGATTGTGCCAGGTTAGTTTTTGGGAAGCGGTGTAATTATAAAATGCCGTCGGATGCTCCGACGCCCGCTTCGTCAAAAAAGCGCAAGGACAAAACAGCAAAGCCTAGGCTGGAAGAACCGTCCGTACCGGACGTCGGTTCTTTAGAGGGCTCGGTGGAGCCAGAGGTTCAGCCAGAAATTTCTTTGGAATCCCAGGGAGAGACTTTATTACTACAAGATGTGACCTCTCAGGAGGTAGGCCAGGCGGAAGGGGCTTCTCAGGTAGCTGTTCTTCCCTCCCTTCCTAAGGTGGTTAGGCCCTCCCCTGCTGTTTCCAAGGCTTCTCCCAGGGGCAGGCCAAGTTTTGTTTCAGGTGTTACCCCTAGTTCTTCAGGGTCTGTACCTAAGAAGCATATGCTTAAGATGGCAGAAGATTTGATTACAATGATTAGAGGTTCTATGCCCCCTCCTGATAAGAGGCCTAGGGTGGAACCTGAGCTTGGGAGTTTTGAGCAGTGTTCGGATGCTTCTGAGTCTTGGCTGAAGACTTGCAGGAGTATTCCCCTTACTCTGATTCTGATGTGGATGATTCTACTCCTTCTGCTTCTCCTCCTGAGGATTTTTCATTTTCAGAGACTCTTCATTCCATGAGGGAGCATTTTAAATGGGAAGGTCAGGATTTCTCTGATTCCAGGAAAAGGCTTAGGGAATTTTTGTTTCTACCCTAGCATAGGCCTTTAGCTATACCTCCTGTTCTAGATGTGGTGGAGGATGTTTTGCAGAGGCTTCTCTGAACCCTGATTCTTTGCCTCCTGCTCCAGTTAAACCGGATAGATATTATAGGGTGCCTGAAGCTCATAAGTATCTTTTAAGAGTCCTAGGGCAGACCCAGAAACTGTTTCACAGGGGCCTAAAGGTGTTAAGGCTTCTGTTGTTAAAAATCCTGTTCCTCCGGATAAAGAGGCAAGGGCTTTGGATAGATGGGGAAAGAAAGTGTATACTTCTTCCACTTTGGCCATGAGAGCTTTGAATTGCCAGTTTCACATGTTGAAATATCAAAATTATCTCCTTTCACAATTAAAGTCTAAGGTAGATGCTTTGGCGGAAGGTATTGAGTGTAAAGAGTTGCAGGATTTAGTTCATGTTTCTGAACAGGTGGGTAAGCATTCTTTGCAATGTGGTTTTGATGCTGTGCAGGCCTCTTTGAGGGTGGCTGCCACTGGTTCGGTTCTTCGCAGGCACGCCTGGCTGAGGGATCAGAATTTAGCTGAGCATGTGAAGACAAGGATTTTAGATGCTCCTTTACAATCTGATGTGTTGTTTGGTTCGCCTGTGGAAGCAGTTCTAAAGAAAATGGAAGACAAGGCTAAGTCTATGCAGACTGTTAAAGATTTTTGCAGGTTCAGCCTCCAAGTTTAGTAGAAATTGGCCTACCAAGGGGTGGACATATCCTGCTTATGATTCCCAGTCTAGGGGTAGGTCTAGACGTGGTAGGGGCAGAGCTCAAGGTTCTTTTAGGCCTAGAACAGGGAGTTCACCTGCTCAGTCTTCTGGTGAGGGCAGGGGTCAGTCCTTTCGTAAACAGACCCAATGACCTGCCTTTTCAGCTGCCAGAATCTTCTCGTCTGGCAGCACCTTTGGGAGGAAGGTTGGCACTCTTCAAAGAAAACTGGAGTTTAATTACCCAAGACAGATGGGTATTGGATATCATTCACCACGGTTACAGGTTTTATTTCCATACCTTGCCTCCTTTCAAAGGCATGCCAGACATTCCTCCTCAGCAAAGGAAAGAGGCTCACAGGCAAATTTCTCTGTTGCTCCAAATAGGGGCCATTCAGCCGGTTCCTGTGCCAGAAAGGGACCTAGGATTTTATTCTCGCCTGTTCCTAGTACCAAAAAGGGGAACACGTGGAGACCAATTTTGGATCTGTCTATCCTCAACACTTATCTGGACATTCCCAAGTTCAAAATGTTGACGTTACAACAGCTTTTACCTATGCTGGGCAAAGATCACTGGATGGTAACTTTGGATCTCAAGGAAGCTTACCTTCATGTTCCTATCAGACTAATTTGCAGGAAGTATCTGCGTTTTCGAGCTGGGAATTCTCATTATCAGTTCTCTGCATTGCCCTTTGGCTTATCTACTGCGCCCAGAGTATTCACAAAGGTTCTGGCTCCAGTGATAGCTTTCTTCAGGCTAAAAGGAATACAAATCTATCCTTATTTGGACGACTGCCTGCTTCTGGCTCAAGGAAAGGACGTGCTTCTTCAGCATTTGGAATATGTGATAGCAGTGCTAAGATGCCTAGGGTATTCTGTGAACGAAATAAAGTCCAGTCTAGTACCCTCTCAAGACATGTGCTTTCTGGGCGTGAGACTGAATACAGCATCCCAGATGGCCTTTTAACCCCGGACAAACAAAAGAATCTTTCTCTTTACTTCCATCAACTGTCTCATCAGTCCGGGCTGACTGCAAGGACAGTCCTTCAAGCCTTAGGGTTCATGGCATCTTGTATTCTGGTACTTCCCAATGCCAAACTGCATATGAGGAAGCTACAATGGTATCTCAAAATGTATGGACACAGCACTGCCAGGATTTGGACACTGTCATTCAAATAATACCTTGCATTCAAAAGGAATTTTTGTGGTGGGCTCAGGAATGTCACCTAAACAAGGGACTCTCTGTGACCCGGCCAGAGGCGAGTCAGATTCTAACGACAGATGCCTCAGACACAGCTTGGGAGCTCATCTGAATGGAAAGTGGATACAAGACAAGTGGCCTGCCAGACTGCAGCATCTACATATCAACATGAAGGAGATGTTAGCAGTCCAGTTTGCATTACTGGCTTTCAAGGATTTACTTCTTCCAGGGCAGGTGTTGATTCTAACAGACAACACAACTGTCATGTGGTACATCAACAAACAAGGGGAACACATTCTTATCCTCTATGCAGGCAAGCAATGATTTTGTGGGAGACTGCGTTAAGCTTGCAACTGAATCTTCAAGCAAGGTTTCTACCAGGAGCACAGAACTCCTTAGCAGATGTGTTAAGCAGGCAAATCATGGATCCCCACGAGTGGAAACTGGATCTTCATGTATTTCAGACATTGACAGTGTCCTGGGGAACTCCAGACATAGATCTGTTCGCTTCTCCACTAAACCACCAGCTGCCAAAGTTTTGCACGAAAAGGTTTCATCACACAGCCTGGAAAGTGGATGCTCTTTCTTTCAGTTGGGAAAATCTTCATGTGTATGCCTTTCCACCTCTGCCTCTCCTCCCAAAGGTACTCCTAAAGGTCAGACAGGACAAGCCAAGGATGATTTTAATAGCTCCAGATTGGCCTCGGCAGCACTGGTACCCATTGCTGAGGAGTCTGGTAAGGAAGCCTCCATGGCCCTTACCTTTGATTCCACACCTATTGTCTCAAAAGGACGGGCATCTACTCAATGTCAAGCTTCACTCTCTTCATCTAACAGCCTGGCATATTCTGTTTTGAACCATAGCAGGTCTCAGCTTCCTCAACAAGTTTTGAATGTGATTATGAAAGCCAGAAGACCTAGTACAAGGAAAGTGTACGCAGGAAAATGGAAGAGATTTTTATTTTGGTGTGCAGCAAAGGATTTGGATGTTTCTGAGCCAAATTTGAGTGTGGCTCTTCAATATCTTACTGAGTTATTGGACAAAGGTTTGTCTTTCTCTTCCATTAAGATTCATGCTGCAGCAATTTCAGCTCACTATGATTGTGACCCACCATTGTTTTCTCATCCTTTGTTTAAGCAATTTCTTAGAGGGGCAAAGAATATAAGACCCCACGTAGAGCTCCTACTCCTGCTTGGGACCTCAATTTTGTGTTGGAGAAACTTACTCTACAACCTTTTGAGCCTCGGCTACTGCTGAATTGAAATACTTGTCATGGAAGACTGCTTTTTGTTGGCCATTACTTCTGCAAGAAGGGTTTCTGAATTGCAGGCCCTTATGGCGGTTGAGCCTTTTTTGATTTTCCATAAGGATAGGGTATCATTACGTACTAATCCTTCCTTTATGCCTAAGGTGGTCTCTAGTGTGGCTTTAAACCAAACTATTCATTTGCCCACTTTTATGCAGATCCCCAAAATAAGGGGGAAAAGATTTTGCACACTTTAGATGTACACAGGCAGTTGCGTTATTATTTAAGCAGGACTAAGGATTTTAGGCAGTCTCAGCAGTTGTTTGTTTCTTTTGCTTTGAGTTCTCAGGGCAAGCCTGTGTCAAAACAAACTATTTCTAAGTGGATTGGGTTTTGCATTGCATTTTGTTATTCCCATCATGGCAAGGTGATTCCAGCTGGGATCAGGCCTCATTCCACTAGGGCTACTGCCACTTCAACAGCATTTCTAAGGGGGGTAGCAACTAAGGATATTTTGGAGGCAGCTACTTGGAGTTCAGTGCATACTTTCTCTAAGCATTACCACCTTCCTCTCTACTCTAAATCTAGGGCTGGTTTTGCCACGGCTATTTTGCAGGGCATGTTGACAGCTCCAGCTTCTTTATGATTTGCCAGCCTCCCTTACCTCTGCTTTGGGATTCTACCCAAGTGTTAGGACTGCAGCAATGTGGGATGAAGAACATAGTACAGTTTTGTACCTACCATAAATGTAGATGTTCAAGATCCACATTGCTGCAGTCCAATTTACCCTCCCTCCTTCCCCTCTGTGTTTAGGGGTGGTTGTGTGGGTGGGGTTGTACTTTTGTAAATTGTATATATTATATATATATATTTGGTACAGGAGTGTTTGGTGTTTTTTGGTTTTGGCCTTATCTTTTTAGGGTCTTCTGACATCTGGGGCAAGAAAAGACTGAGGATATGACGTCGGTCATGCGCATTTGTACCCTGACGTCCTGACGTCAGACTAATGCGCCCTGACCGACGTCAGCCTTATACTTTGGTATTCGGGCCGACTGGGACAGCGGACTACCCAAGTGTTAGGACTGCAGCAATGTGGATCTTCGAACATCTACATTTATGGTAGGTACAAAACTGTACTTTCCTAATCCTTCTCACCTATTGCCTTTCTACTCTATCCTACCTTCCTGTTCTTTCTCCCTAGACGTACTCTCCATCCTCCACCTTTCCACTCACCTACTGCCTTGCTACCTGCAGCTACCTATTTTTACTGATTGTCTACTGCTGAATTTCTTCTCCTTTGTCTTGACAATTAACCCTTTCCTGTCCCTATCCTTTGATTCCCTGTCTTGGATTGCTATTTTTACTCCGTCTACAGCCCTAGTCCTCCTTTCTTGTCTCTCTTCTTACTCCCCCCTCCTCTCTCCTGTACTCATTTCGTGCAGCTGTACTATTACCGGTTAACATCTGCATCTGGCCACCTTCTAGCCCCGCCCACCTGCATACCATTGCTCACCTTTTCCCTTCCCTAGCTACCTCATTTTCTCGTGAGAGGTTATTTATATCTCTTACCTCTGTGGCACCATTTCTTAGATGTTGGGCTTCCCATCTGTGGGTCTCTAGTTGCTGACTGCTCTGCCCCCAGCGTCTTTTGCCCTGGTGAGTATTATTAGTGGTCTCGGTTTCCGCCATATGCACTGTTTGTATTGCTTAAACTGTATGGTCGTTGACCTGTTGAAATGGTTTCTCTGGACAGTTTGATGTAATTAAAGTTACCGTGAATAACCTCACGACTGACTCAAACTATTTATCTACCAATGGGTATGCGTTTGTTATCTCTTAATACTGTGTTATCATAATCTGCCTAAATGCGTACTTCTTCTTCTGGTACTGAAATTATTCAGCATTAGATAAACTTATTTGTTCTGCAGACAGTAGCATTTACACCTGGTAGTATTTTTATGATATTTTGCTTACAGCTGTTATACGGCACCGCCACATGGTGTGCGACTGAGAACTGGTTTAAAACTGCGCGTGTCATTGCTACACGCGCTGTCTCAGTATTTACTACCTTATTTATATGCTGGCCAAGCTCAATGTGCGGAGACTATTTTAATTTGGATTAAAGGCTGTTAATGTTTAAAGCTGTCCAATATTTAATACCAACTCAATAAGCGGATACTACTGATTTTTGTTAAAGGCAGATTAATGTACTGTATTTAAGGCTGTTTACTGTTTAAGACCAGCTTAATGAGCGGACACTACTTATTTTTTTGTCAAAGGCTGGTTAATGTTTAATGTTTGAGGCTGTTAATGCCTACCGTTTAATACCAGGTTAATGAGCTGTGACTACTTTATCTGATTAAAGGCTGTTTTATGTTTAATGCTATACTACACCTATGTGTAGTAACATCCGCACACTTCATGACATCATACCCATCATACCCATCATTTCCATGAGTTTGCTTAGCTTAATGAGCTTAAACCTTCTCTGAGTAGAAGCCTCTAATATCGTAGTACACCCACATGGAGTACTATTAGCACATTTAATGAGACAAAGGAGAAGAAATTCAGCAGTAGACAATCAGTAAAAATAGGTAGCTGCAGGTAGCAAGGCAGTATTGTTAAGCTTTTATATTGTTAACTGTATAACCTTGCTTGTAATTTTTTTTGGCTCATTTTTGTGTGTACTCTTTGCATATTGTTTTGCCTTACTTTCTTGTAATATAGTAAATGTACTTCTTCTTAAACTCTGGAGCTTAACTCCTCGGGCCTCTACTGAAAATGGACATGTATCCAGCTAGACTAGCCCGGTCAACAAATGTAAAATAAAAATAAATAAATAAAATAAAATAAAGATGTACTCAAGATGAACAGCAGTAAGCAAACATCACTAAACATCATACTGAGAGGATTATTAATTAACAAGTCTACTGAACTGAATAAGAAAACAGTAGACTAAATGATGGAAATACTTAACATATAAGAAGCACTATAGAACCATCAGGAGATAACTTTACAAACAAAAAAGATCATTGATAAAAATATGCTATCCAAACTACATAAATTCTGGATTACTATGCTCTTCTCATTATGAATGTTGAATGTAACCAGGCCATGAAAAAATAACAAAATGAGCTGTCACAAATTTGTTCAAAGTGCTGTAGAAAGGGGTGTGATCTCTAGAAATTAATCAAGATTACTGACACTACTGAAATGTGAACTTGTTTGCAGATGCATACACTTACCTATTTGTAAATGACAGTGTTGTCCTAGATAAAACTCCTGAGTGTGTCAAGAAATATATTGATTATATTAAGGAAGAGTTTGTAATGGGTATTTTGGCATCTCCTAATGTTAGAATGGCTAATATTTGTAGCTATCAACTTTGCCTGTTTTTTCAGAATATCCTCGATTTTGTCACATATTTTGCCCTTTCCCACGGTATACCATTGAAGATTATAGTTAGTCGGTAATGCCAGATATTACAGCTTTAGATTTCTTATTTAGAAAATATGTTGATGCAGTACCTGTTATTCTCTTAGCATTTTAAGTGAATATTTAATAATTGTTCCTAGTCTTGGGTCTTTGTGCCTCATTATTTTTAGCTTTTTGCCCGTTTTTTGAAAAAAGAAATTGAGAACTTGGAGTCTTGCTGAGCCCATGAACTACTTAGACATAAAACAACGTAATTGAGAATTGTGAGGCCATCTTATGTTATTGTTTAGCAAGTCTCTAGAGGGTATCACAAGAGTGGAAACACAGTACTATTAAACAAATATTAAGAAAAAGTGACTTGGAATTACAAAACTATAAGTCCATTATAGAGGATTATGAGCAGCCCGCCAATCATAACCCACATCTTGTATGTTTGAGGCATGTATGACAAGAAATTCACATTGAGCGTGAAGCTTGATAGATATATAGTGGCATCCATGTTGAGAAGCCATAATAGTAGATTAGGATTGGTGACCCGATCATAATTCTTTGTAGTGAATGGAGTTTTATCTTCTCCATATACTACTAGTTAAGTCCGTTCAAAGCCGACTTTCAAAGTTATAAAGCACTTAGGAAGCACTGTCAGAAAGGCAGTGCAACACAGGCTCTTTCGGTTACTGTCACCTTCCATGCTTCTCAACTATCCAGATATTTGGAGAATGTCTAGATTTTTGCATGATATGTTTGGTCCGTTCCTCATAAAGTCTGTGTTTTTAAAACAAATTACTGAGGATTGAATTAGTAAAATAATGACAGGCCTTTAAGTTTCAGACTTCGTATTCTTCAGAAAATGCAGAAGAACACACATCCTCTTATTCTAGCAACTCTCTTAAGTTTATAACAGGAAGTCAGGAACACATTATCAGTGCAGACAGGAGGCAGAAACAAATCTTTTATTCTGGTGCACTCATATGCTGGTCAGCACTAGCCGATTTCATTGCCTGGCATGAGTCTCAACCTTAACAACTTAAGCAGGGCGTGCTTAACATTTGCTAAAATCAGGTCTCACTTCACTCTAATCCTTAACTGACTTGTTTTTTTCCAACTATTGGAGCATAGTCACCATGCTCCATATGCTACAGTCTTTTATTGAACACAGTGTAAGTGAAGGAGAAAGCAGTCCTGAATGACTTACTGGCTGAACTGAGTGAGTTAGGCTATTGTAATAAAATTCACCATGAAAATTCACCATGATTATTCGTCAGTTCAGCTAACTCATTTAATTTATTTTTCTAAGGCAATGTCATTCAGACACTGTAGATCATAATCTGCAAGTCAACTTAAAATACATTGAATTTCCAGTTCTGTTGTCAGTAGATCATAAGCTGTTGATTAACAAATTTTAACTTGCATAGCCAAGTGGTTAAACAATAAAGGATGGTGCATGGAGTATATTGTCAAAAGGTCAAAGTTATACCAACTTAGGCAATTCCTAGAGTAAGTAGTTGACCCTGTTATTTAGTAGCATAATATCAAACAATTTACCAAATATGTTTGTGTTATATACATCCTTCATAAACAGCATCAAATTACAGCATATCAAAAGCAATTCTAGGGACTTAGAATTTTTCTGAACAGCTCTTAAGAACTTAATGTCACTAGGGGTAAGTATATAATCTCTGCCTGAATAATAACGTGTAAGTTAATTTATTTATTTTCTGTTTGTTGATTATCTAAGTGGATTTATCAACTGACCCTTTTCAATTGCAAACCAAGCTCTGAAGGATGATCATAAAATCAGCATATAACAATTTCTGAAAAACATAAACCAGTGAATACTTATATCCTTTGAAGGAAACATGATCAACTGTAAGTAAAATATTCAGAGTGTGAGACCCCAGAAAGTGGCGGGTCCAAAATATTTATCCATTACAACTGGCTGCATATTGTCTACCTAGGCATTTACATGAATGTGCCCATTGTAATGGGTTGTAATCTGAGTTTTTAATATCAGGAATAATCAAGGTTGTAAATGAATAATTTGTAAGTTTAACCAGGTTTAAATTAGTGTATGGAGATATTGTCCGCGATGGTGGTGCTGCGGTAGCGTTGTCGCCTCACAGTAAGATGCTGTCCGGTTCGATTCTCAGCTAGAGCGTCTTCTGCATGGAGACATGCGTGAATGGGCATACCTTCGTTGAAGGTTGTGCTTCAGGGCTGGTAACTCGGCACATAAAAATCACCTACCAATCATTAGCGGACCAGAGTTCCGCTGTGGCGACCCCTAACCGGGAAAAGCCAACAGACACAACAACAACTACAACTCTAAAGCTCAAATAAATACAGCTGAACATGTTTAGAGTATTTTACCAAGAAGGTGGATGGGTTAACAAATATGATAGAGTGAGGGACTAGAATCTCTTGGTCAGTATTCACCTGAAGACCAAAGAATATGTGATCAGTGTACAGAATAATTGTTACTGCTTTTTAATTTTCGAAAGTTAAGGAGTTCATGAGATAACAAGGAGGGACCTAGCTAAACTAAGATGTTTATTTAAAAGGATAAGAACCACTAACTTGTTCTCCAAACAGGTGTTCAAAACATGGAACCCATTACTTGATGGCATAAGAAGCTGTTCAAGTGATGAATTATTCAGAAATAAACCAAACTCACTAAATTGTTCTAAACTGTTTTGAGTTTTAAAGATCACATATAATCTGAGTGCCTACGTGTTAAATATGGCTCTGATGCCTAATTCTGCTTCTGTAGCCATTTCAGTTAAGATCTAGGTCCTTTCTCTGAAATAATGATTAATAACATAAAAAATACTTTAAATTGCTCCGTGCTTTACTGTAGCACTGTGACATGCACAGCAACAGGCAATGCATTGTCACATGCCTCAAACTAATGACATGATTGAGTGGATATTGAACTCTGTAGTATGATCAATTATTATTTTGACAGAATTTCACTAGATGCTGGCAGACAACAGATAACAAGTCACTTAATATCTCTGTGAGCAATAATTTAAAATACATGTTTACTGTCTTCTGAAGGGGTCATCACAGCATCATAAAGCAAAAAATGTGTATTACTTGCAGGATGTTCATGTCTCTGCTGTGCTGTGTTGCAACTTACAAGTTCCTTCCTTCAAAGGAGTATTTATTGACAGCACTTGTTAATGTGTCATGTCTGTGTTTAAGAAAAGTCTTATTTTTATAAAGGCTAAAAGTGTTGGTTTGGATGTAAAGCTCTTAGTTTGACAGGCCACTCATTACATCAGCATAGTGTGTATGCTCAGCATTTCTGCCCACAAATACCATACAAGTCAGGAAACATTATTAATGATCTGATGTTGTCCTTTTCATTCTTCCTCAATGTATGGGTTACAGACCTGACCTTGGATCCAACTGGGTCGCATATCCCAGGCTCCGACTCTCGAGCTCCTCCCTCTACCCATAATGCCCTACATAGCCTACAATACCTCAGATCTCATTTGCCATAATCTCGCATGAACTCAGATCCTCTCTCAGAGCTTAGTGTTTGTTTTTTCATGAATGCACTTCCGGTATGCACAAAATTCCAAGTTCTTATGCACACAGGGAGTATGTTTATTGTCTAGGAGTGGCACACCTTTCCACAAATAGTTTTGTTTGTGCCGTATTTAATTCTAGGGTGATAGCAGACAGAAGAAACAAAGTGGTTTTGGGAAGATTGCTGCCCTCATTTTCCTGTTCTGTTTTAGGGGCTCAACCCCCCCCCCCCCCCGAAAACACCTTAAGGCCTCTTCAGAGCCTAGAAAGAGATCTTCTATTCTGTCTCTGAAAGTTTCTTCTTCCTCTGTGGCTTCTTCAGAGCCTCTTAAGAAGATCTGAAGAATTTCCGATCTGACTTCTTTGGATCCTAAGAAGAAACATTTGGATCCTAAATCACTGGACCTGTCTGTAATACTGGTGAAGCCTCCTAAGCAGTCTTTGGGTCTTCAGACCTCGGACCAAAATTCTATATCCAAGTCTCCACAAACCCACTCACCTGGGTTCTCAGTTGATCCAGAATCCCCTTGACTTTATTCCCGTTTTCTTCAAACTATGCCAAGGAGAGACACGAGGCCTCAGTCCAGTACCTCTTCTGTGATATCCTCTAAAAGTCTTTCCGAAGCTGACATGGGTAGGATGATGAAGAAGTTCCTCAGGACTCAGATCCAGATGGGTGTTATTCTGGCTCCTTCTCCCATTGGATCCATGAACCTTGCCTTCACTTCCCATGTAGTCATAGCTCCTTCTCTGATCTATCCTTTGATTTCAGGGCCCTTGAATCTGAGAGCTCTGAGAGAGATAGACTCAGATCTGAAGATGGCCAGGTCTTCTTTTCTGTCAGCTTCCCTGACTAGCTCTGTTCTCATTCCTTTGGATTGGAATGTGTCCTGGAGCCATAGCTTCGAAGTCAGATGGGGAGGACCATGGTCAGACTCTGATGGTTTTGGAGCCATCCTTGCCCCTTACAGCCTCATCACTAGACAGCTCAAGTCCTGCTCCCTGCTTGAGGCATTGATTAGGGCAGGGTTGAGGCTTGGCTGTTTCAGAGGTTTCAGCCCTGGTGTGGCTGGCTATGGTTTTTCCCAGTTCATTTGCTTTTGAGGTAGTGGAGAGATCCTTCTGCTGTCCAAGAGAGCCCACCTTTCTATCCTGTTTGGATCCTATTCCTGTTCCAAATAGGGTCCGAGCTCTGACCTCATCAGACCTACCCCACAGGGACACCCAGTACCAGCTAGTGTAGAGATAGTTTCCAAAGAGGAACTTCTCCTGTCTTCAGATATCTCCCCAGAGCATCCCACTGAGGAGGTTCCCTGCAAAAGAATGTGTTAAAGGAGGCACATAGATTATCCTTTGGAATCTCTCACATAAGGATACTGACTTCATGTAAGGGGGAAAGGTCCCCCAGAGCTCCACCGGATGATGTCTCATTTGGAGACATTCTAGAAATTCTTAAACAGAAGGGTGGATGGTATTCAGATTCCCCAGCAGAGTCAGTATTCCTGGAAGTTTTGGGTGCTGGCTAATCTATGTCCTGCTGCCTCCCCCAGCTGATGAACTTATTGACCTAGTCTCTAGCCAGGCATGGAAGGAAATGGACTCTGTTGAACCAATCCCCAATGTCCAGACAAAATTTTGACTCTGCTGAAAGACAGACCCCATTGGAGCAAAGGAGTCCTTGGTGATGCTATGGTTGTTATGGCAGCCACAAAAATGGAGCTAGCATAGCTCCTCTATCCATCCCCCTAATAGAGAGTTGAGGGCATTGGGCAGATTTGGAAAGCATGTATTTGCTTCAGTATCCATTGCATTGAGGTCCCTAAATTATTTAGCACACTTTACAAGGCTGCAGAGAGATTTGACCAGGGAGGTCTCCAAATCCATCTCAGAGTCCATGTTTGTGGAGGACTATAAGAGATCATCTTCATAACTGGCCCCTCTTTTATCCATTTCCAATGCGTCCATGAAGTTAATATTCCATGCTGCAGAGGGTACCTCCTGGGCTGCTGATTCAGGCATTGTCATCCAGAGATATTCCTGGATGTGGTTATGCAATTTTGTGGAGTCTTTCATATCTTCTTTTATCAATGCTCCTTTCGATGGAATGTCTTTATCTGTTCATTTTATGAAAGAAACACTATCCCACAGTGAACAGGAAGGAAAGACCCTGTCTGCCATAGGGATTTGCTTTTCTACCTCTTCAATGATCATTTTCCTTGAATCAAAGAGGGGGCAAGAAAATGTGGTTCTGTAAATCCCATTTCTTTTCCTGGGACTCACATGAGGACAACTCCTACAGGGGCAGCGGGGGAGTTCAAATGGAAGACCCCATCCCCATAACAGGGGAGCCCTGCAAAACCATGGTTTCTGAGATTCCTTTCTGGATTGACCCTTTCAGTGCTCCTGAAGGGTTACCCAACTGCTCACCTCAAAAGGCAGTCAAGGAGGTGCTTATCCTTGCACCCAGACACCTGGGTTTCTATAACAAAAGATTGTTTGATGCTAAAATAATATCCAGAGGTTATTTCATACCATTTTTCCAGATCCCCCCAAATCAAAAGAGGAATCTTCCTGACATCCTGCCCAGAGAGAAGCTGCAGCTCAAGAGATTCAAAAGCTGCTGGACAAAAGAGTCATCCAAGAAGTCCCACCAGACCAAAGAGGGTTCAGGAATTACTCAAGGTTCTTTTTAGTGCCAAAGAGGACAGGGGACCAGAGACCAATTTTGGAACGAAGCAACCTGAACCAATTTGTGAAGATGGCAAAGTTCCAAATGGTCACAATTCAGTCCATCCTGCCCTTTTTGTGCAAGGATGAATGGATGTGCTCAGTCAATCTTCAGGATGCGTACTATCACATCAAGATGAACAGATACTCCCAAAGATATCTGTGCTTTTGCTTGGGACCCAGTCACTATCAGTTCAGATCCCTGCCCTTTGGTCTCATCACAGCCCCCAGGTTGTTCACCAAGTGTATGACAGTGGTAGCACGTCACCTGAGACTGCTGGGATTCCAGGCATTTCCTTATTTAGATACCTGGCTCCTCACTACCCCAACCCGGTATTTCTTAGAGCAGTCCAGGGACTATTTTCTCCAACTTTGTCAAATACTAGGTATTACAGTAAACATCTCCAAATCCAAGCTATACCCAATACAGAGCCTGGAGTTCATTGTTGTCCAGTTGAACACAGTAAGTCAGATTGCCACATATTGTATAAATAAAGTCAAGTTCCAGGTACAGCAAATCCTTGTTCATCCTGATCCTCCAGCCAGACGTGTCCTTCAAGCTCTAGGTTCAGTGTCGGCAGCCATAGTCTTAGTTCCTATGGCACATTTCTAGATGTGTGTTCTCCAATGGACCGTAACTGGTCAGTGGTCTGCTCTGCAACGTCCTCCAGCCTTCCCAGTTAAACTTACATTGGTATGCAAAAATCATCTTCATTGGTGGATTCAGTCAGGCAACATCTAACTAGGCTGTCCTTTCACTCTGTCTCCTACAGTAGCCAGTGACCACAGATGCCTCCCAGTTGGGGTGGGGGGCATTTTTTGGGATGGATGGTCCAGTGCATGTAGTCCCTCAAGAGACCAATTCACACATCAATGTCCTAGAGATGACAGTAGTCCTATTAGCATTTGCAGGCTTTTCAAGATGTTCTCCATCTGGGGACTGTTACAGTTCAAACTGACAACATGTTTGTGGTCTGGTACATCATCTGGATGATCTCTCCAACCGCTTTCTAATGGTAATATACATTCCATGGAGATCCAGAATGCTAGTGGACAAATGCAGCAGACCCATTTTGTTACCTTGCAAGTGGTCTCTCAACCAGTCATTGGGGAGAAGATTTTTCATTGATGGGGCCAATCTTGCTGCAATTTCTTTGCATTTCCTCACAAGTGCAGCAGTTTTTTTCTCTAATCCATCCTCAGGAGTCACCAGGAGGTGCTCCAGTCCACATTTGGCCCTTCAATCTACTTTATGCCTATCCCCTGTTACATCTGATTCCAAAATTCTTAGATAAAGCGTGTCAGTTGAAGAGCTCAGTTATCATCATTGCTCCCTTTTGGCCTCACCAAGTTGGTCCCCCTTCCTTTTTTTCACATCTTCAGTATCCACCATGGATACTGGACCCTAGTCCAGACTTCCTCTCAAATCCCGCGGGGATAAAACATCCCAATATTCCAGGCCTCAAACTAACTGCATGGTTTCTCCAGTTCCTTTAATAGCTAGACATTGCAGCCTTCACTCCTTGATTAGACATATACAGTACGTCTTATCTTCCCAGAAAGCCTCCACAAGGAAGATCTACAAGAGTAAATGGAAATGATTCTCAGTCTGGGCTGTTAAGAAAGCAGCTGATCTTCACACTGCTCCCATTTCTTCTGTTCTAGAATTCTTAACCTCTGTTTTTCAGGAAGGTGCTGATTTCTCCACAATCAAAGTTTATTTGGCAGCCATGTCAAATTTGCATTCAAGAGAAAAAGCTTCTTCTCTAAATTGTGCAAGGCTTTTCTAAAATGCACCTTCTTACTCAGGCCCCCAGTGAAAGATCCATCTCTTCCATGTGATTTGACAGTAGTACTTCAGGGGTTGACACAACAACCTTTTTGAACGTTCAGACAAAGCGGATTTAAATTTCTTTTTTTCAGAAAACAGCATATCTAGTAGCAATTACTTTGTTGAGGAGAATTTCAGAATTCCAGGCTGTGTCATCCAAATTCCCTTACATTGTTTTTCACAGAGACAGTGTTACCTTATGAACCAATCCATCCTTCATACCAATGGTAGTATCTGAATCAAATACACCCCAAACCATGGGCAGCAAAGCAAAATGAGGTGGAACTGCAATATATATATAAAAGACATACACACCTCCAGGCTGGTCAAACAGTATGGCACACAGGCGACATTCGTGGTGCAGTTAACCATTGACAGGACTTCCTATTCAAATCATAGCTAGCTACAGGCCCCCAACTTTGACTCAAGATGTTCACTCCACCTATCTGGACCTCTTCGAATCTATCGAGATTCAGTCCTTTACCCTGATCCTGGGTGACTAACTATCCAACCATAGATTGAAAGAACTACTGATGCCAAAACACAAATGCCCAGAGATTTCTTGATTTCATCAATGCAAATGCCTTGGTCCAGCTGGTTGACACCCTCACAAGAGGTGAAAATATCTTGGACTTGGTATTAACCAGCATGTAACCACTGCAGCATCCCTACAGTGTCATCCTCCCTGGTAAGAACCGACCACAAAGTGATCACTTTTGAAGTCACCATCTCCCCCGACCACCCCCTAGATAACGTCAAACAAAAAAACTTATTGAAAGCTGATTACAACCTCCTGAGGGAAGGTATAAACAGCTTCACAGCTCCCTCCTCCTCCATAGGAACTGGCACATATGTCCAAACCTACACCAAAGTATTATACAAGCACTTATATAGCTGCATGGAATCACAAAATTATCCTCCTCAAGGACGAGTAAACCTGTCTGGTAGACATCTGCAATAAATAAACTCTATAATAAAAGGAAAAAAACTGCTGTCCAGGACCAAGAAGGAGCAGGTGCCTAATTGGAAGCAATCTCTCCTTAGTTTGAACAAGCAGATAAGAGCACTGGTGAAATCCTCCAAAGCAAATGAGTCCAAACTGGCCACATCTACTAAAAACAATCACAAGACTTTCTCCACATATGTCCGCAATCTCAAGGGAAGCACCCAGATCTGATCCACCTATCTCTAGGGAGCAAGTCATCACTGCCCTCTCAAAGGTAAAAAATACAGCCTCCATGGGACCAGATAACATCCCAAGCTGCATCCTACATGAACTCAGACAGGAACTTGCAGCACCATTAGGTACCCTATTCAACCAAAGCTTGAGTACTGGCTTCATCCCAGCTGAGTGGAGGACAGCCACTGTCATCCCTTTGCACAAAGGTGGAGCATCCACCGATCCAGGAAATTATAGACCCATCAGCCTAACTAGCCTGATCTGCAAGGCCAAGGAGCGGATTATAATGGACTCATTAACAAGGACATTGGCAACCTCCAAACACTTGATCTGAAGTAGTTAACTTCATTTGTGCAGCAACCTATGGGATTCGGATCCGACCTCGGATCCGAGCCGGCAGTTTTCAACAGCTTTAGATCTGAGCTCCAAGCTCCTCCCCTACCCATAATCCCCTGCCAACCCTGACTGACCTCAGATCTAGTTTGCCGCGGTTATCCAACAGCAGCTTGATCTACAGCTCCAAGCTTTCGAGACTTTTGTGAGAAAAAAATTTACCTTTTTCCTCTCCTTTCTTCTGTTTTTTGGTTGTGTGTGTTTACAGGCCCCTTTTTGAAAAAACCCTCTCTAGTTTAACTCTATATTTTTTGTCTTTTACCTCCCCCTTCCTTCGTGGTTCCGTTAGGGTTGTGTGTGTTTGGGGCCTAACATGTGTGTCTCTCTCTTTTAGTTAAAATGGCTGAGGCCCCAAAATTGATCTTTTCTAAGTGCACCGAGTGTGGCCATAAGCTGTCCCCGGCGGATGGCCGCACTCGGTGTGTGTTGTGCCTTGGGGTTGAACACCTGTCTTCTGGTTGTTCCATCTGTGTGGCGGTCAACCCCAGGGCACTCAAGGACCGGAGGTCCAAGCTGATTCTGGCGGGTCTTCTGCCCCCGGATTCGGCTTCTACCTCTGGTCCTCCTGTGGCTCCCACTGTGGCTGCGGCGGCTGCCACTCCTGCTTCCCTCCCCCCAGCCGGGACTCAACCTCCCGCCTTAGGCCCGGAGGAGAGGGAGGCCAGGAAAGAGAAAAGGAGGGAGAAGCACCACAAGCGGCAGGCCGAGGCCTCCGCTTTGGCCCCCCCCGGCTAAGCGGTCTTCTCCCTCCAGGACTTCTGGGTCTCCCCCGTCTCGGATCTGGTCCCCGTGCTTTTCACCGGGTCCTGAGGAAGAGGAGATCCGATCTCCTTCAAGGTCATCGAGGCGACACTCCCGTCCCGCCTCGGTGGCCTCATCGAGATCAACCCGAAGTCTCACGGATGCAGATTTGGACCAGATGATGAGAAGATTCCTCCAGGCCCAACTGCAGATGGGAGTGCTCCTGCTCCCCCCCCCCTCTGGGGGGGAGCTCGACCCCTTTTTTTGCCCCGATAGCTCCTTCTCCGTCCCGCTTCCCGGGCTCGGAGTCTTCGGAGCCGGGCAGCCTTGGAGCCGGTGGTGTGTTGGCGCCGATAGTCTCGGGCACTTCAGCACCGACACTTCCCTCAAGTCTGTCGGGTCCATTTTCTTCGGATCCGAGCTCTCAGAGCCGGGGGCTGAGCTTCAGATCTGGCAGTATCGGTATGCCTTCGGCTCCGTCCAGGTCGGAGCATACTGGTCCGTCGGATCCAATCCCTTCGGCGCCGGCCCCGATCCGTCCGTCGGATCCAAGGGAGGGTCTGTTTTCGGATCCCAGAGAGAGCAGCTCTCCCTCGGCATTCAATGTGGTGGAGAAGGCCCTGTCTAGAGATTCCAGGCCCCCGGCCCTTGCCACGGCTCCACCCTGCACTCCTTCTCTGTTGGGCCCGACTTCCATCACCCGGCCCCAGGGACAGCCTGCTCTGACGTCCCAGGTCGTTCCTTTGGAACAAGACGTGGCTGGTGAGACCTCCTCGGACAGCCCCCCCGAGGAGGTTCCTCACAAGCGAAAGTGCAAAAGGAGGCACCTGGACTCCCCCGAGTCCTTGACTGAGGACACAGATTTGGAGGAGGGGGAAGGCTCCCCAAGATCACCCTCCAAAGATGTCTCATTTGGTGACATCATGGAGATGCTCAGGAAAAAATGGGAGTGGTCTGCCCCAAAGCCTACCTCGGACGAATCCGTGTTCCTGGAGGCGTTTGAAGCAGTCCCGTCTACCTCTTGGGTGTCCCCTCCGGCCGACCCCCTGGTAGATTTGATTACTACCAGGGCGTGAAAGGAGCCAGACACTGTGAAGCCAGTCCACAAGCACCCGGACAAAATTCTTAGCCCACCCTCTGACAAGTCCCACTGGAGTAAGGGTCCCCCTGTAGATGCCATGTTGGTGGCGGCTGCCACCAAGAGGGAACTAGCCCAGGAGAGTCCCTTGGTTCATCCCCTGAGCTAGGAGTCTCGGTCGATGGACCGTTTAGGGAAGCGGGTCTTTAGTTCGGCTACCTTCTCTGTGAGGTCGCTGAACTACATGGCACACGTGCTTCGGCTGCAGCGGGACCTTATCAAAGAGTACGCTGCGTCGCCCCCCGAGTCCATGTCAGCGGAGGACAAACGTTTGCACTCCACCTGGATGGCCACTCTCCGATCCATATCAAACACCTCTATGCGGCTTATATCCCATGCCACGGAGGGAGCCGCTAGAGCCAGTGGAGTCATGAGGCGTCAGGCCTGGCTCCGGCACTGTGATTTTGCGGAACCCTTCAAGGCGTCTTTCGCTAATGTCCCTTTCGATGGTTCTGCCCTCTTTGGCAAAACTGTTCGCGATACCTTGGTCCAGAGCGAGAAGGATGGGAAGACGTTGTCTTCCGTCGGAGTCCGCTTCTCTGCTCCCCAGAGGTCCTTCTCCAAGAACCAAAAGGGACAGAAGAAGATGTGGTTCCGGAAGTTGCAACAGTCCCGTCCCGCTCCGGACTCCCAGCCCTTCCGCGGCAGAGGAGGGCAGGCTGGACGCCGCCCTAGAGGCAGAGGGGGCCCGTGCAACTTCGGATCCAGAGAACCCTTCTCGGACCAACCCACGCAACACCCCTGAGGGGTTGCCCGACTGCTCCACTCTGGAGGCAGTCGGGGGGTGTTTCTCGAAGCACCTAGCAGCTTGGGAGTCCATCACAACAGACCGCTGGGTGCTTCGCATTATATCCAGAGGATATCAGATTCCCTTTTCTGTTTACCCACGCAGCCCCAGATACCTCCCCGATGTCCCACCCGATTAGAGGGAGGCCGCAGCAACAGAAATCCAACAGTTACTGGGAAAAAGAGCCACCCAAAACGTCCCCCCAGACCAGTGCGGGTTGGGGTTTTACTCCAGGTTCTTTTTGGTGCCAAAAAAGACGGGGGACTTAAGACCTATCCTCGACCTCTCCTCCCTGAACCTGTCAGTAACCAAAGAGAAGTTCCGCATGGTCATCCTTCAATCCATTCTCCCCCTTTTGCGGGAGAATGACTGGATGTGCTCTATAGACCTCAAGGATGCGTACTACCACATTCTGATGGACAGGCATTCCAGAAGGTTCCTCCGCTTCTGGCTAGGAGCCAGTCATTTCCAATTCAGGGTCCTTCCCTTTGGTCTCACCACAGCCCCCAGGGTGTTCACCATAGTGTTAGCAGTGATTGCGGCCCACCTGAGGCTCCAGGGAATCCAGGTCTACCGGTACCTGGACGACTGGCTCCTGACCGCCCCGACAAGGCATCTACTCTGCACAGCCAGAAACTACTTTCTTCATCTCGCTCCCCGGCTGGGGATCACTATCAACATAGAGAAGTCGTCTCTTACCCCGACTCAGACTATAGACTTCATAGGGGCAAGATTAGACACAAACCAGCTCCTAGCTTTCTTGACCACAGACCGGCTACGAACCCTGAGGCTACATGTGTGGGCCATTCTACATTCTTCAGCTCCTCCGGCGGAATTGGTCCTGAGGGCTCTAGGCTCAATGGCGGCAGCAATCAACCTTTTGCCAATGGCGCGTTTGAACATGAGGGTCTTGCAATGGACCCTCCAGGTCCAGTGGTCCTTCCTTCGATTTACTCTGAGCCATCCCATTCCCCTCAGCAGGGCTTGCAAGAGGACCCTCTTATGGTGGCTCCAATCTCCGAACCTCCAGGAAGGACGCCCCTTTTCTATGGCCCCTCCCCTAGCCACGGTGACCATGGACGCCTCCCGCCTCAGGTGGGGGGGCATTGTTCGGGCAGGACAGTCCAAGGCATGTGGGACCCCATGGAGACCTCTCTGCATATCAATGTCCTAGAGATGAGGGCAGTGCTGTTAGCGTTGCAAGCACTTCAGCACCTTCTTCCTGTAGGAACTATTGCGATTCAGTCAGACAATATGTCTGTTGTCTGGTACATCAATAAACAGGGGGGAACCAGGTCCTACCCACTCTGTCGAGAGGCCATGAGGGTGTGGGAATGGGCGATCTCCACCAACTGCTTTCTTATAGCAACGCACATTCCGGGGCGGTCCAACATCCTAGCGGACAGACTAAGTCGCACCATCCTGTTACCACCCGAGTGGTCTCTGAATCCCGAGATAGCGAATCGGATTTTCGCCGAATGGGGTCAACCCTGTTGCGATCTCTTTGCTTCTCTCTCGAACACAAAATGTTACGACTACTTCGCTCTCATTTCCCCCTCCAGGGAATCTCCGAGAGACGCTCTGGTGCATGCTTGGCCTCCCGGTCGACTTTATGCTTACCCTCCTCTTCCTCTGATGCTGAAGTTTCTGCAGAAAGCCAGCCAGTTGGGGAGCAGGATAATCCTCATTGCCCATTCTGGCCTCGTCAACCCTGGTTCCCTTACCTTTGGTCTCATCTGGTGAATCCCCCTTGGATTCTGGATCCCCATCCGGATCTAATATCCCACCCCCTAGATCTCCCAGTCCCGAATCTGGACAGTCTCAAGCTCACAGCTTGGCTGCTCCAGTTCCACTTGTAGCTAGGACTCCCGGTATCTCTTCCCCAGTTAAAACTATTCTAGTAGCAGCGCACAAGCCTTCTACTAGAAAGGTCTATAGTAGCAAATGGAAACATTTCTCCATTTGGGCAGAACGTCGAAATTTGGATCCTTGCACAGCTTCTTTGCCAGCAGTATTAGACTTCCTGTCGGGGCTGTTTCATCAGGGGGCTAGCTCCTCCACAGTCAAGGTTCAACTAGCAGCTATCTCTCATTATCACGTGGGAAATGAACTGGGCCCTTTGATCACCATGAAATTGTGTAAGGCTTTTTTGAAGGGCAGCTTTCTGCTCAGACCTCCAGTGAAGGATGTAGTCCCTCCTTGGGATTTAACGCTGGTGCTTCAGGCCTTAACAGCTCCCCCGTTTGAGCCTGCAGCCTCAGTAGATCTTAAATTCTTGTCATGGAAAACGGCCTTTCTTGTCGCTATCACCTCGGCTCGAAGGGTCTCTGAACTACAGGCCCTCTGTGTAAAACCCCCATATTTGACTTTTCACAAGGATAGAGTTTACCTTAGGACCAATCCCTCCTTTCTTCCCAAGATTGCCTCTGAATCGAATATTAACCAGTCCATCAACCTGCCAGTCTTCTTCACTAATTAGCAAAACAAAGGGGAGTATAAATTACACTCACTGGATGTGCATAGACAACTTTGCTTCTACATCCGCAGGACATCTGGTCATAGGCAATCTGACCAGTTGTTCGTCTCCTTTGCCAAATTTAACTTGGGTAAATCTGTGTCTAAAGTCACGCTGTCTAGATGGATCTCGCAGTGTATCCTTTTAGCATATGAAAGTTCTGGCAGGCCCGCACCTCAGGGAGTCCATGCCCACTCTACTCGGTCTATGTCTACCTCTGCGGCTTTTAGAGCTAGAGTCTCTTTGGATGATATTTGTTCAGCAGTCACTTCGGTCTCATCTCATACCTTTATCAGTCACTATAAATTGGACATTATCTCCAGAGGGAGAGCATCCTTTGGCTCTGCAGTGCTCCGAAACATCCTTCCATGAAGGCCGCCCAAGGTTCTGGTAGCTGGGGACTCTATCCCATAGGTTACTGCACAAATGAAGTTAACTACTTCAGATTAAAAAGTTATGTACTCACCATAACGTTCCATCTGAGTAGGTAAACTTCATTTGTCAGCAACCGTCCCTCCCTCCTGCCCCCTCACTTATGAATGTTTTCGTACTCAGGTCCATGGGTGTTACCCACTTTATCTTGAAAGTATTAGTCTTCGGGCAGTATCTGCTTTTGGGCAAACTTGATCTGAGGTCAGTCAGGGTTGGCAGGGGATTATGGGTAGGGGTTGGAGCTTGGAGCTCGGATCTAAAGCTGTTGAAAACTGGCGGCTCGAATCCGAGGTCGGATCCGAATCCCATAGGTTGCTGACAAATGAAGTTTACCTACTCAGATGGAACGTTATGGTGAGTACATAACTTCTTAATTCTACACAGTTTGGTTTCATCAGGAGGAAACCATGCCTGTTAAATTTGGTTGACTTACTTGAGACAGTCACCAGAACCATGGATGAGGGGAAGATGGTACACAGTGCCTACCTTGACCTGGCTAAAGCCTTTGATACTATTCCCCACTCGAGTATAATACATAAACTGTCCCAACTAGGCATCAATCCGTATGTTACCAGATGAGTAGCAAACTGGCTCACTGATAGAACCCACCAAGTTAAAATAGGGGAAGTCACCTCAAGCAGTCGACCTGTAATAAGTGGTGTACTCCAGGGATCAGTCTTGGGCCTCTGTTGTTTGGCATATACTTTTCTGAGGTGCAGGCCAAAACCAATGGGCTATGGCTGACCAAGTTTGCAGATGACTTCAAGCTGGGTGCTGTCATCTACTCCCGTACTGATGTGGACATCCTCCAAGAGGTTCTCACCCAAACATATGACTGGTGTCAGAAACATGGCCTTAAACTGAATGCCAAAAAATGCATCACCATCCCCTTTGGGGAGAGTGACGTCCCCATAAATTATCATATTAATAACATAAGCACGCAATCAGTAGTGAGGGACTTGGGCACCCAGCTTGGTAGCAAACTGACTTTTGACCACCATATTTACACCATTGTATGGAAAACTTTCTACATGGCCCACCTCATTAGTAAGGGTATCTCATCCAGAGACAAGGTGATCATAAAATCCCTGTATTCTTCCCTTATAAGACCTATTATTGAGTACAATGTCCCTTTCAACATGTACCTCACAAAGCACATGCAGCAGCTGGAGAGACCAAAGAGGTTCCTCACCAGGAGAATTCAGGGCCTCAATCATCTACTCTACACAGATAGGCTAAAGGCCCTGTCCCTCTACTCAGTCTCCTACAGACTCCTCAGAGGTGACCTCTGTCTGGCATAGAAAGCAATCTCAGACCCCACCTTGATGAGACTGCTGTATATCCCCAAGTCAAATTCCACTCAAGTAACCTGCATGCGCGACCTCAACCTGGTCTGTCACATTAGTAGGACTTGTTGGCAAGAAAGATTTGTATCCCAGAGACTCCACCTTCTGTGGAATAGACTCCCACTCCACGTCATGCAGAATACCTCATTAACTCTTTTTAAGCGCAACTTGGATAACTGGATATGGAACAGAAAATACACCCCTGGGATTCCACCTTTGTCCCTGCTGGACAGGAGCATCAGGTGCTGACTTGTTGGAACATGGGCTAAATTCTTGGCTAGGCTTGTAAGGGCCTCAGGGCCATTAGCCGAGTAACTTCCTATGATCCTATAAAAATGAAACAATTCATCTGCCTGTCTTCTTCCCTAATTTTTCAAATAAGGGAGAGTGCATGTTACATTTTTTAGATGTAAATAGACAAGTACAGTTTTTATCTACGCAACACTAAATATTTCAGGAAAAGTAACCAGTTGTTTCTTTCTTTCTCACAGACTGGGATCACTGATTTCTAAAGTTACCCTGGCAAAATGGATTAATGATTGCATTTCTTTTGTCTATACTCAGCAAGGCCTCTCGCTATCAAAGCCTCCTAAGACTCATGCAGCTAGATCCATGGACACTATTTCCCTCTTCTGGTCTAGAACTTCCATTGATGACAAATGCGCAAGAGCTACTTAGTCCTTTATTACTCATTACAAACTTGATCTGACTTTGAGAAACAGAGCTATTTTTGGTTTGGCAGTTCTCTGGAATGTCCTTCCATGAGGGACACCCAAGATTCACATAGCTGGAGATTGTCCCATACATTGAAGAAGAATGAAAAGGACAACATCAGATATTAAAGTTATCTACTCACCATAACTAGGCATCTGTGTTGTCCATTTTCATTCTTCCTCAACTTCCACCTTTCTTCCCCCTTCCTGTCATCTTCTGGGGTGATCTCATGTTATTTTTTGTTGGAAACTTTTAGTTCCAAGTTTGACCCTGGCTTGCTGTTATTCTCCTTCTTCTACTCTTAGACAGCAGACTTGATCTGAGGTGTTGTAGTCTAGCTGGGGCATTAAGTGTAGTGGGAGTTGCTTGAGAGTTGGATCCGTAAGTCTGAGATATACAGCCACATTAGATCTGAGGTCAGATCTGTAACCCATACTTTGAGGAAGAATGAAAATGGACAACGCAGATGTATAGCTATGGTGTGCATAACTCAAGTTATTATAACTTTTTAAAAATGTTTTTTTTTTCAACGTTTGGAGGCAGTTGTGTACCCACTGCACAGTGGCTGTCTGCTGAAAGGAATAAGTGTGTATAATGTCAGAAGCAAAATTATTACATTTGTTTCCATTTTAGCCATTTGCATATGATCTACAATGGAGAGCCATTTGGGGCAATTTGTTCTTGCTAGAATTCTGAATTTGAATATCTCACTGCAGTTTTATTTAAGGTAATTAAGGAGTAGGGGTCACAGGGTCTTGGGTTTGCAATGACAGGAGTAAATTGAGGTATAAGAGAGTATGATGAACTTTCTGTATAAAATAGATTGACAGCATTAACACTCAGCTATCCTGAATATGTGCACTAAATGGCTAACTTTACTGTCAGGTGTGATAAGAACAGTGAAAGTATAGGCAGACATTTGAAATTGTGTTTTTATGCACTGAGTAGTTTAGAATTGTTGCTGTGTGTAATTTGACAGCATCTCCTACTCAGCCATCCTGTTTAACAGCTGCAATTACAACGCAGAAGACATTAGGTTGTGGTATTGAGTAGCATTTTGTGAGTGGCTGAAAAACTATCTGCCTACAACTACTACTACTACTGAGTCTACAAAGCAGTTTGATTAGTGTTTTTATGAGTGTTAAAATTGCTGTGTTAGCTATTGTAGACCAGTCTAAAAAGGACAGGCATACACTGCTGTTATAAGACCATTTTATCTGTTTGAAAGTCAAGTAACTCTTGCATCCACAGCGCTATCTCTGACATGTTGTCAGTGAGATAACAGGTAGAACTGCTGCACATTCAACAACAAACCAGCACACTGAACATTACTTGCATTTGGAAAATTCCAGGTTTAGAGGGAGAGCATAGCAGAGCCATAATTGAGAGACACTTATGTATCATCACCACCTGCAAATTAGTGTGCAAATCAACACAAAAGTATTATTTTCTTTAAACTTGTTTTCTGGTACTGTTGCCTTCCAACATCTTTCCTCCAAGGCCTGTTCACTGCCTAATTTTTGCTACATACAGTTAACGATGTAGCCTCACTCTTGAAATCAAGGAGCAACAGTGAGCAACGAACACATATCAGTTATTTCCCGAATAATATATGGTAGTAAATCGGTATCACTATAAACTTATTCCTTATAAATGATATTTGCAAAGGTATTAGGAAATGTATCATAAATTGCTGGACATATTTTTTATTGCATTAAATACTCAGTATTGTTTTTTGATAAAAAAAAATGTTCAGCAACCAAAAACATGCTGCTTGTCTGGCTGCTGTAATCTGGCTATGAATGTTGTATTTAACCTTGCCCTTGTAGTCCAGTTCAGGATAGAAAAGGGTCTAGACTGGATAAGCTCATTTAAGTAGCTAATAAAAAACAGTAAATTATTAAAGTAATTACTTTATTTCTGATACATTTTTACCCAGATCTGAAAGGAAGTAAATGGGCACTGCTTCTGTAGAGAATCTTTGTTGACTTACACAGCAGTTTTTGTCAGTGTTTCCAAAAAGGACCATAATCCCTCCTTAGCCAAATCAGGCAAGTCACGGTTTGCTAATTTTTCCATTAAGTAGTTTATGAGTTACCTCCACCTTCATTAATTTTTCATGTTATTGTAGTTGTTTGTTTGTTTATTAATTTATTATATGGCAAAGGGGGCTGCAGATGTATCATAGAAAATCATTCAGCCACTGCCCCAGAGAAAATCAGAACAGTAAATGTAATGTGCCAAAATATGTGTATTATTTAAATATTAAAAACAGAAATATAAAATAGGGAATATTATATAGCTTTCACAGTTTACAAGCAGAAAAAATGTGAGTTTTGTTTTTCTTTCTTTCTTTTTTTTTGTTCATTTGAGTTTTAGTCCTTTGGGTTCAATGTTTAACTGCGTGTGGATAAAACAAGTAAGAATTTATTTTGTGCACATTTTATTAACTGAGTTGAACACTGATCACAGCAAGACCAATTTGAGGCTCAGCCTGCATTACAGTAGGTGGTAACAATACTAAAGTAGCAAGTAGAGCAAAGTGAGAAGACAGTCAATTGCAAAACAACACAACACCAACAGAAGATAGTTCTTACTAATAATAAGAGTAAGTACATAATTACATTGTGTAGATATTTACAGAGAAGGATTCCATATAACTGAATGTTTGTAATATCAAGTATCTTTAATGCCTGTAAAAGAGGTGGTATAATCATTTATACTATAAGAGTATAGAGTGGATGTTGTATTGCCCCCGTCCCTCTGTGCTCCATCATTCCCTTTGGCTATGTTTTTTAGTGCTTTGGTGAATACAGATTCCGCAAACACCAAAAGACACACTTAAAAGGAAATCCAGGAAATGTATTTTTTTAATAAAAATATTTAGTGCTTTGATCTTTCCAAAGTAGCAAGACTTCTTAAATGTAAAATGACTTCAAACCTTTTCAAAATTCATAGTCGTGATAGTAATCAAGCAATTCAACAAAAATCACAATGCTGTACAAAATGGGCTTATGAATAAGGCATGAGTAAAATTAAGTAGAAAAGCAGGTAGAATTAAAATACTGCAGCTCTATGCTACACAAATGTTCCTTCTGATTAAATTGTTATGGTGATATTTAATTTCAACTGCAGCTGTTTCTACTGTAGTGAATTCTCTGTGTCCCCACTCTGAATAAGTTTTTTTTTTTATTTATTTTTATTTTTATTTTATTTTACATTTGTTAAACGGGATAGTCCGACTGGATGTATGTCCATTTTCAGCGGATGCCCGGGGAGAAAAGCTCTCAAAGTAAGAAAATTTATTACATATCTCAAAAACTTCATTACATGTCACATATCACGAACAGCGTAATGGTATATTTGGTGAAGAAACATTTAAACAGTAATAGTATATTTACAAAGGAATATCAAGACAATCCATACACATAACATCTATACAAAATCTAGAGAAAGAGTTCAAAAGTTCCATACTATCAGTTGCAAAAGGTAGCATTTCTAAGCTGGAGAATGAATGAATGATTTACACCTTAATGAAGGTTGGTGGGTTAGGTGGTTTTTTTATTAATAGAGTGATATATAATATTTATAGAGGCAGGTGCAGGATAAAATCGTAGGTAGTAATGAAATGGCTTGTTGAATGGTACTGTTGAAATATGGATAGAAGTAGTAGACAACATACAGGAAGGTTACACGTTTTCTGACTTTAATTAGAACTTCTTACAATCAAGATGAGAGCAGCCAGAATTGCTACTTCTTACAAAACTTGGGTGAAATTTAAAGATCTGCTAAATAAACAGTCAATGTCAGTAACAAAAGATTTTTTCAAAAATATTCATTTAAAGTTTTTGATATATAGTAGACACCTTTGTAAATATTTGTTTTTGTTGTGTTTTGATGTTCTTTTATAATTAGTTGACTTCTTCTTCTTCTTTCGGCTTTTCCCAGTTAGGGGTCGCCACAGCGGATCACCTGTCCGCTCATGATTGGCAGTGTAGTTTTACGGTGCCAAGTTGCCAGCCCAGCGCCCAACCTTCCTCAGAAGGCACACACATGCACACACACACTCACGCCTAGGGCCAGTTTAGAGTGTCCAATCCACCTACAGCATGTCTTTGGGAGGTGGGAGGAAACTGGAGCACCCGGAGGAAACCCACGTGACCAGAGGGAGGACATACAGACTCCGCACAGAAGGCACCCCAGCTGAGGATCGAACTAGAGAACCTAACCATTAAATAGAATAATGGCCCCTGAAAACTCTATGAAGGAATCAATAAAACAAAACAAAAACATTATCTGTGAAAATTGTTTACACATTGAGCAGCTGGTTGTTGTAAGATGGCAAAAAGTAGCTTGAGTAGTTCATTTGATATCAGGATAAACACTATGTACATTTGTTGAACTATCTAATTTCTGTATATATCCTAAATGTTATATTTTATTATTTATTTGTTAAATCTTCATAAAAATATTTGAAAAAAGAAGCAGCACAAGGTTAGATCTTAATTCAGTGGTAGTTCCACTATATCTTATGCTTGCAGGAATGTCATCTCAGATTGTAGGACCAAGTGCTAACACAGAGTGTGGTCAGAATAAACTAGAGTTAGCATTTGTTTTCAGTGCAATGGCATCATGTGACTGAGACCTGAAAAAGTTGGGAGATACCCTAGGATATAAAAATTGAAGAGAGATGAATAGACGTATCAGGCTTAAGAATTTAAAAAATTAGAACAAGAAACAGATAATTGGTATTCTTTCATGGGAAGCTATTCGGCACAACAGGATGCAGTGATTGACATGATATGAAATCTGCATATTCATTTCGGAACAATTATGAAGGTCACAAAGACACATTTGAGACTTACTGTAGCTGCACTTGAAAAATTCCCCTAAACTTTGGCTGTCTTGGCTTCAGGAGTGAGAAATCTAGAAATACTACAATACCAAACTGGAGCATTGCTAATTGTAAGTTTTAGATGTTTAGAATGGATTCGTATGAAAAGAGAGGAAATGAAAACATCTCTAGATATTTGGAGGAAAGAAAAAGTATAGTATTATTATTGTAACATGAGAGAAAGATGCTAAAGTAAGGAACGTTTTTAAGCCTGGTTGGTAGGGCAAAAAATCTTTTTTTTTTTTTCATTTTAATACAAATTGCATTTTATTCAGCCCATTGACATCATTTGGATATCTTAAAGAAGATCCCATTTGATAGATAAGATGTAGAAGAAATATAAAGAAGATTATCAGTATAAAACATGAGGTTGTAAATGTGAGGATATAAGGGTAGAGTGTTAATGAATAATAGGCTGAACAGTAATGGACCAAGGATAGAACCTTGGGAAATTCAAGAGTGTGAAGATGCAGAGGAAGAGAGAGGTTGCATCCTAGTTTGAATGTAAGGGCTCTGTTACTAATGTAACTTTTAAACCATGAGAAGGCTGTAGCAGCAAAGTTTCTAAACTTAATTAGGATGGTGTGAGACACTAGATCAAAGGCTTCTGTTTTGTCAATAAAAAAGGAGGAAGAAAAGAGGTTTGTGGAAAGGATAAATACAAAATATCTGGAGCATAGCAGTTTATAGGGATGTTTGAAATTCATGTTAAAAGTCCCCAGGAAGGAAAGCTGTATTAGACAAAAAGGTTTTGAAGTTGCTCATAACTTTATTGACTTCAGTGTAGTCTTTTCTGGGGCTTAAAAATTGCCTGAGATAATTTTCCACATAGAAACAGACTTTCTGTTTTCTCACTGCCCTTTTAGTATTGTTCCTCTAATTTAAGTATTGTCCTTAGATGATTAGGAATGATCCATTTTCCATAATGCTCAAGCTTAATCTTTAAGTGTAAGCAAATGAAGGTATCTGGGAAATATCCATAGTTCCATGTTTCTATGATCCTTCCATTGGATCCTTTCTATCACTTTGTGCTCCTTTACTTCAAGATGTCCCATGTGGCTCCAAATTAACACAAATTTTCTTTTATCAGATCATTTTCCCCTCCTTAAGACCCCTTATATTATAGATATACTTTGCAGAGATGCCATTGTCTTCTAAAGATCTTCAGCATAATAGACCTTCATCAGAAAGCATCTTGAATTAGATCTCAACACTATTGTGGCCAAATAGGTAATTATTACAAATCCCAGTCCAGGATCTTTACAACACACTCTCTTAATAACAGATATAACAATGTATCATCAGTTATGATCTGATCAGATCTGCTGGAAACCACACACCATTTTAGGTATCTTTGACTCTGTAACATCAAACAAATGACAAGGAACCAGTGAAACAAAGCTAGTAAAACACAAAATAAAAAAAACATTAACATAGTAAAATATCAAAATTACATGCCATTATTGCATTAAATAAAAAGAGTAAAATTCAGTTTTATTATTTTGGTACAACTCATTAAGGACTTTCTCACATAGATCTTCCTCAGACTGAATTTGAAAACTCACTAACATTTCATTTTAGCTGAAAGGTAAGCCCCTTTATATCCTGTATACTGGGATAATCAAACACTTAGTTGCTCTTATCTCTTTTTCATTTCATTTGTTTAATCTTAATTAAGTCATTTAATCCAGCTGGATGGTTTGTTTTTTGCAGCGGAAACAAATGCTAACTTTTTATATTAAATTATACAAAGATGTTCTGATGTTTTTAGAAAGCACTATATATATATATATATATATATATATATATATATATATATATATATGTATATATAAAGAAAATTAAGTTGTTTAGAAAAATATAGCTAGATTGTGGGTGTGTACACTGTCTGTTACCCAATAAAGAAAACTAGTCTTCTGAGTGCAGCATTATTTTGAATAATAACTTTCTGTTTAGGGTTTGGAATCCTACCTGGATTAGTGAGACTGTGATTGGCAATAGAGGAAAAAATGAGTAATCATGTTATACTACTCAAGAACAATAAACTTCAAATGTGTAAAAACAAACATAACCACATTTCTTCCAGCAAAGGTAGTTCCTTGGATTTACTGCCTTCTTAGGTCAAAACAGATACAAACAGTCAGCTCGTTATATAACAAAACTCATTCTATCAACAGATTTTTCACTGGTTATAAAGCAAAAAAACTTGTCAGGAAAAAAGTCTATTTGGATGTTAGGAGAGCACCAAGAATTGCAAATAAAAATAGATAATGCTTAGTCTATTTTAGAAAGAAGATGCACTACGAAAGTATGAATGTTTTATGATATGCTGGCTGCTACCCACTGAAATTTTTCCATGTGCAGCTTTTTTTTTACATTACATGGAATACTGAGCTTTTGTTTCTTTTCAGGTAGGTAAGATAATGCAAAAACTGCTTGAAATTCCTTATTAGAATTTATATATGAGACATAAAAAGTGTGCGGATAATTGTAATAGGCATAGTATTAGTTGTAAAGGTTACATGTTTTAAGTATATTATTGATATATTATCTCCCTCACTTTGAGATGGGAATCTCATCAGTATGGTTGAATTTAAAGAATATTACAGGCAAAGTGATGTCAAGGCAGGTAATCCACCTGGATTTAAGTGACTTGACTTGTCCAATAAAATGAGCAGGTTTGCCAGCCTGTTCCCTCAGTATTGACTTAAGTGTATAGTATTGAAAAACACTAGCTGGTTGACTGATGAAGAACATTTGGCTCTTCATTTCTGTACCTTCTTATTGAAGCTACTAAAACTGGAAACATTTCTATTCTTGACTACTGAATTAACTCAGTTATCAAACCAGATTTCAGTGCTTAAAGCACTCCTTTTCTACTCTTGTACCCAAAGTCTGGACAGATCTTTTCTCAAATATTAATGACCTTTCTAACTACTCCTCCCTTCAAGAACAATTTAAAATCTCACAGTACATGCTGCTTGTAAGTACTCTGCTTTGAGTCACAAAACCTAATCTCTCTAATCCCCAACACATACTCCCTTATCATTTTCACTATAATATTTATTCTCTAACTCCTAAAATGTTGTTACTTTGTTGTAATATTGTGCATAGTAGTTTCTGTAGACTACCTTCTTAAATATATTTTTCTCCACCGTATATAACTATTACTTTATTTTTTATTGTGCTCTTTTATTGTAGAAGTTATTTTTTATTTTTTTCCGCTTGATGTGTATTCACATTCTGAGCTAAGATTGAAATTGGTCCAGTGGTATCAGTGCTCTGCCCCAGTTAGCAAATTGTATAAATAAATAAATATCCACCCATCATAGCCAATGTTCCTAACATAAAAGTACTCCTGTTTCACGAAGGCAAAAGTATGTTGCATTGCAGTGACCACTCCATAAAATTAGATTTGAAAACCTTTATGGGAATATATTGTATTTTTCCTTAGACTCATATGGATAGTATTGTTTCTTTTGTTATTGAAACGAAGATTGTGTATTTAAGTTCAATAACTTTACCATTATTTGTTTAAATGTGTTTAGTTGATTATTTACTATATTTTTGTTCTTGTCTCTCTGGGTCTCAAGCCTTATCTAAATTAGGTCCTTAGTAATCAGTGCATTGCCAGGGCTAATAGATTCAAATAAATGCTAAATAAATAAATAAACACCCTTATTCTTTTACAGCATTTCTCAAAAAATATATGTGGCGAAAAGAGGTACTGTCAGCACAGCTAGCTTTAATTTTTTAAATAATTATATGTTGTTTCTGAATATCAAACTGATTTATACAAGATGCTTGTGTTACAAATGTATTACAACTGTATGTCATACACAATGCTGGTATTACTAATGTATTAGAACTGTATGTCATGTGTATATCAAACTGATTTGTACAGACATTTGTGTTGAAAAGGTATTTGTAAAGAGCTTGTGTTTGAAATGTATTCACAGTGTGCCATACTGGAAGGAACAGAAATGTATGTGCACTATTGTAACTGTTTAAATGTATATGTTTTAACAGAAGAAATTGGGGGGTTAATCTCAGTGCAGCAAACTTTAGAAAAATATCTGAAATTAAATCACGTTATAGGCTAGGCCATAAAGATGATATCTCACAGGTTTCAAAGCAGCCAGAGACACAAAGTCTGTACTAGCAAGCTTTCTGTATTGTCTTTGGGGTGAACTAATTGCCACTCTGGAAGAGTGGAAGTGTTTAATTGTTTTACAACCTCCAGAAGCTCAACAGATCTGAGCAAAGCTCTTGTGTATGGTTTTCTTTACATGTAAGTGTAAAACCTTGGCAGTTTCCAGGGTTGGTAATACTGTGGAAACAGAGTCAGATGACCAGAAGAGATGTCATTCTGCAAGCTATCCCAGACGTAATATTTTAGATATTATTTTGAGAAGTCTGTTAGTGAGACAAAGCACTCTGTATTCTCTCTTGGTCCTGATAACTACAAGAACGACCACTCGCCACATCATCTGCCTTGCTCCAGTAAGTAAGTTATTAGGGTATAGTGACTCTCTCTTAGATTCAGTCAGGAATATAGTGAAGCTTAGTTTAGATATTGTTTTTCTTTATATGTCTGAGCCCAACCTGCAATGTTATTTTAAATATTTCCTGTAGTTGTGAACTCTGATATCACTGTGAATATATACTTAGTACTTTCTTGTTCTTTTATTATTTATTATTAAATATATTTAAACCTTTTATTGTGGCTGATCTTTTTAGAGATATTTAAGTTTTGAGAGTACTTGCTTATTTATTTGGTGACACTGTGTGGGCCACTGCTAATAGCCTGTCTTGGTCAAACTACCATTTGTATTAATATTAATTTCACTCAGTATATTGGGTACCCTTGGAAGAGCCTTAAGGTAGCTGGCAAGGGTTTCTGGTGGCAGTGGTAACTACCTCTGGGCAAAAGGGGGCATTGCTAGTAAACCTGTGCCAGCCTTTTGTGTGCGTGTGCGTGTGTGTGTGTGTGTGTGTGTGTGTGTGTGTGTAAATCAAATCTCAAACAGTATGTGCGTCATCTACTTGCGTAGGCACATGGAGCACTGGTTGGACAGAGAGAGAGTGTTGGAGGAATTGGGTTGGACCCCTGTCTAAGGACTAAACTCTATAGCTGTGCCGGTGGGGAGTCTTACTGGGGAGAAACCAACCTGGGACTGACTGTGGTCTCTGTGTGATTTTAACTGAAACTGCACTTGATGAAAAGAGCTGCATTTGGAAATAATGTGTGTGTACCGGTTTTTATTTTTATTTTATTTTACATTTGTTAACCGGGAAAGTCCAACTGGACGCATATCCATTTTCAGCGGAGGCCGGGGGAGAAAAGCTCCAATAGCATGTCATAAAGAAATTACATAAGAATATCATAAAGAGATATAGGTTCCATAGAAGCATAAGTTATGTATAGATTAACAATTCATTTAGTAAAGTCAGCATACAGCATTCTAGTAGTAGGGTTTATATAGAATAGAAAATATAAACACAAGAAAAACATTTTTTTTTTGTCTTTCTAAATTATGAGCACTCCCAATATTTTGTTACACAAATAACCAGTGATTATTAAGCTTTACAGAGAAAGGAATTAGGGGTCCTTTTGTAGAATCCTTAAACATGTATTTGGTGCAAATTAACCTGGGGAGTAGCATGAACAAAGCCAATTGTTTGAGAAGTGGGTTCTCAGGAGTTTCTTAAATTGAAAAGGGGAGGTAGTGGAGGTTATTTGGCTAGGTAGGGAGTTCCATATTTTGGCAATAGTGCAGGCAAAGAGAGATTTGCCAGCATTATTTTTGTGTCTGATAACGCTTATTAGGTTCTGAGAACTAGATTGTAAGGCTCTGGTAGGGATGTGGGGGTTAATTATATTTTAAAGTGCAGGGTTTTTTTCTGGAAGGTAGAAGAGATTATGCACTATTGTGAGTTGATTAAACAGAAGTAGTTGAGGTAGCTTGAGCCAATTGAGTTGGTTAAGGGCGAGGCAGTGGTGGGATTTGTATGAGGTTTCAGTAGCAAACTTGGCTATTTTGTTATAACAAGATTCCATTTTGTTTAGATCACTCTGGCGGAGATTAGTAAGGATGAGAGAGGCATAGAGAAGGATGGATAAGAGATGAGTTCTTGTAATAGTAGCTTTGGTTTGTTTAGCTATAAAGTGTTTGTTCCTATAGAGAAGTCCTAGTTTTTTTATTAACTTTCTTAATGGTTTGTGCTATATGGATGTCAAATATGAGGTTATTGTCTATTTCTACACCTAAGAGTTTAGTGTGTGCAGTTGATTTGAATGTTACCTTTGGAGTGAATGGTGAAAGTGTTGTTGAGGGGGGGAGCATGACCTGGGCCAAAAAGAATTAATTTAGCTTTTTTGGAGTTAAGAATAAGTTTGATATTTGTAAACCATGTTTTGGCTAGAGTACAAGTGTTTTGCGTGAGGATTTGCAGTTCCTTTAAGGTGGGGGCGGCACTTATAAGGGTGGTGTCATCTGCGTATTGTACTACTGATGCTGTGAGTGAGGAGGAATTGATTTGGTTGGTGAATAGTGAGAACAATAGTGGGCCAAGGATGGATCCTTGAGGGACACCTATTTTGTTATAACAAGATTCCATTTTGCTCAGATCACTGTGGCGGAGATTAGTAATGATGGGAGAGGCATAGAGAAGGATGGATAAGAGATGGGTTCTTGCAATAGTAGCTTTGGTTTGTTTAGTTATAAAGTGTTTGTTCCTATAGATAAGTCCTAGTTTTTTATTAATGTTCTTAATGGTTTGTGCTATATGGATATTAAATTTGAGGTTATTGTCTATTTCTACACCTAAGAGTTTAGTGTGTGCAGTTGGAGTGATTTGAATGTTATCTTTGGAGTGAGTGTTGACAGTGTTGAGGAGGGGAGCATGACCTGGGCCAAAAAGAATTAATTTAGTTTTTAGGGGGTTAAGAATAAGTTTGATGTTTGTGAACCGTGTTTCAGCTAAGGTAAAAGTGTTTTGGGTGAGGATTTGCAGTGCCTTTAATGTGGGGGCGGCACTTATAAGCGTGGTGTCATCTGCTTATTGTACTACTGATGTTGTAATTGAGGTGGAATTGATTTAGTTGGTGAATAGTGAGAACAATAGTGGGCTAAGGATGGTTCCTTGAGGGACACCTATGGATTCTGGTAGCAGGGGGGACAGCTGGTCATGCCATAGGACTGTTTGCTGTCAACCAGATAAGTAGCTAGTAAACCATGATATAGTAGAAGGGCTGGGGCTTATGGGTAGATAATGTTTAGATAAGAATGTTATGGTCTACCATGTCAAAGACATTAGATAAGTCTAAGGAAATGGAAGATACAAATAGTCCCTTGTTTCTGTTGTGGTTAACTATATCTGTAAATGATAGTAATGCTGTGGTGGTGCTGTGGGATGGTCTAAAGCCATGCTGAGTTTTGGAGATTAAGTTGTTTTGTAAGAGGTACCAAAGTAGGTAAGAATGTACAACTCTCTCTAATATCTTGGATAGAGGTGAGAGTATTGCGATTTGATGAGTTCTAAGGAGTTGCCCCTTTGTGCAGTGGAATAATGTGTAATGTTTTCCACAGGGTGGGGACTTTGAATTCTACAAGTGACCTGTTTATAAGAATGGACACGGGATAGGCTATGGCATCTGCTACTATCTGAAGGAATTCGGCTGGTAGGGGGTCAGCAGCTAGTGTGATTGGTTTGAGTTTCTTATGGAGCTTTGAAATCATTTTAGTGGGTACAGAGTGTAGGGGAACGTTGGTGGTATTGTTTTGAGTAGTAGGGTGGGTTTTGCTAGCACCTGGTATAGAGCTGCTAGTGGTATTGAGGTCATTGGTAAGGGTTTGGACTGTTTTGGTAAAGAACTTGTTAAATTATGTGGGAATGTTGTCATGGTTGTTTTGTAGTACTAGGGCTGGGGTGGTTGCTTTACCTGGGTGGATTATGCCATTTATTGTAGCCCAAAATTTCTTAGGGTTGTTGGCATATTTTTCCTGCATGTTTTTGTAGTAGTTACTTTTGTCTAGTTTGATTTGTTTTTTTGGCTTTGTTTCGAAGTTCTTGGTAGGTTTGCCTCAAATTACTGGTTTTGTTCTTTTGATATTGACTCCAGGCCAGATCCCTCTCTTTTATTGTAGTCTTAGTATCTTTAGTTAGCCATGGAGCATAGTTAGCTTTTAGTGTTATAGTTCTGGAGGGGGCATGATAGTTTAGGATTTGCAGGAAAGTGGAGTTAAAGTACTGTACGGCCTCATCTAGAGATAGTAGTTTTAGGGGTGTTCCAGTTACAGCTTTGTAGTGAATTGAGGAAGTCAGTTGTTTTAAAGGTCTTTTTGTTACATATTACTCTGAGGTTGGGTTGGCTTATGTAATGGGGTCTGTTCCGAATTAGGCTGGTTGATGATCACTTAACCTGTCAGGTAGACAGCCAGAGTGCCATGCTAGAGTGGGGTCAGATAATAGAATCTAGTCTAAGATGGATTTGTGTTGTGAGGTTTTGCCTTTTCTGGTTGCGGTGGATATAATTTGGGTAAATCTATGGAGGTTAATGTGGGTAGTTGGAGTGTGGCTAGAGCAGTTCAGCCAGTCAATATTAAAGTCACCTAATAGTATAGTTTCTTGTGGCATGGAGTTTGAGATCCAGTTTAGCAGGTTTTCCATTATAGTAGTGTTATTGCCTGGTGGAATGTAGCCACCTGCAATAACGATATGTTTGTTTGAGTTTAGTTTTAATTTGGCAAGGATTAGTTCAACAACTTTGATTTCTTGGGTATTATAAGCAATTTGTTCAGTGGTGAGATGATTTTGGAACAATATCGCTACGCCACCTCCCTTTTTCTCTACTCTATCTCTGTGTATTATGTTATAGCCAGGGACTATAATCTCATTATTATGGTGTTCTGGTTTAAGCCATGTTTCAGTTAGCACTGCTATTTCTGGTTTATATCCAGCTAGAAGGGCGTGAAGGTCCTGGATTTTGTTAAGTATACTTCTTGCATTTATGTTAATGAAGATGAGAGAGGAGATAGATCTATAATATAGGGGGGTTGGCTGATTAGAGTCTGTGTAGGGTATTGTGGTGGGCCCTGGAGTAGGGTGAATGTCACCATAGCGAATGAGTTTGTGGAGTAGGTGAAGATACAGTTTAGTTAGTTGTGTAGTAATTTATTATGTCTTAATGAAGAGTGAGGGTTAGTTCTGACTGACAGTTTGTAGTGGGAGTAAGAGACTGATCTAGAGAAGGTGAGGTCTAGCGGTGCGATAGGGAAGTTACAGATTTTCAGGTGAGTGGATAGAGGTTCAGTTTGCCACTGTGGGGGGGTACTGATATGCAGTTGAGTGTGGTAAGAGGAGAGGTAGTAGAGCAGGAGAAAGATGAAGATAGTACATAGGTAGAGTAGGGTTTTTATTAAGTGTAACTGTTGTTTAAAGTTCATCATGTCTGGTGAAGAGTGTTTAATGGTAGTAACTTACAGTAAGTGGGTTTGATGTACTAATAATGAGTGATAGTAAGGGTGTGGTGAAGGGTGTTGGGTTGTAAGTGATATGTGTGGTCTGAAACTGTAATTGGGTGGGATGGAACTGATAGAGGGTGTGGCGTATAACTATAAATGCAACTGATATGGGGGTGGGTGGGAATGGGGGTAGGGTAGGTAAGCAAAGTGAGTGTAATGGGCAGAGCGGGACAGAGCCAGTAGTCCAAGACACTGGAGAGTTTGGGAGACTATCAGTGTTATGTGAAAGTGAGCCTATTACTGCTGTATGTATTCTATATGGGTGGAAGGTAGGTATGTGGCAGTTAAGTAAGCTTAGACTAAATTCAAACAAAATAGTCAGTATATGAGAGATGTGATCTGTAATTCCGGGAGCTGGAGTGTGGGCAGGATGGGTAGGAAGAGACAAAGGTGCACTCTAGATTATCGAGGAAAAGGAGTGCAGTATAACTAAGAAGGTAACAGATATATGGGGGGGTGATGCCTGCTGCTAATCTGTGATGCAGCATTTGACCACACTAAAGTCAGTCAGCTGTCCTTAGGGGAGCACAATAAAGTACACTAAACCAAGAAAGTTAACATACATTCACTACTTTCAGGCTATGGTTCTCTCAAACTTCTTTGCTCGGTCCACAGTATTTTCTGGGTGATTCTTCTTAACTGATGTAGGTATTTGATGGGAGGGGAGAACCCTTAAATAATGGCTATGAATGGTATTCACTACTTTCAGGCTATGGTTCTCTCAAACTTCTTTGCTGGGTCTATAGTATTTTCTGGGCGATTCTTCTTAACTGATGTAGGTATTTGATGGGGGGGGGCTTAAATAATAGCTATGAATGGTATTCACTACTTTCAGGCTATGGTTCTCTCAAACTTCTTTGCTGGGTCCACAGTATTTTCTGGGTGATTCTTCTTAACTGATGTAGGTATTTGATGGGAGATGGAACCCTTAAATAATGGCTACGAATGGTATTCACTACTTTCAGGCTATGGTTCTCTCAAACATCTTTGCTGGGTCCACAGTATTTTCTGGGCAATTCTTCTTAACTGATGTAAGTATTTGATGGGAGGTGGAACCCTTAAATAATGGCTACGAATGGTATTCACTACTTTCAGGCTATGGTTCTCTCAAACTTCTTTGCTGGGTCCACAGTATTTTCTGGGCGATTCTTCTTAACTGATGTAGGTATTTGATGGGAGGGGGAAACCCTTAAATAATGGCTATGAATGGTATTCACTACTTTCAGGCTATGGTTGTCTCAAACTTTTTTGCTGGGTCCACAGTATTTTCTGGGCGATTCTGCTTAACTGATGTAGGTATTTGATGGGAGGAAGACCCCTTAAATAATGGCTATGAATGGTCACTAACACGTTAGCAAACACAGCAGCAGCATCTATGGGGAGGCTAGGGCAGTTTGAAAATGGAACCTCACCAACAGGGTTCCCTATGTAAACATTATCCTGCCAGTGAGTATTCCCCACAGGTGCCAGTGGTGATGATTGCGGCTTCTTGATTAGTGATCCAGTGGTGGGTTGTTACAGTATATTCTTAAAGCAGTTTTTGATTTGTATTGAAAACTGGCAAAATATTAGTGATTGCAGTTTATTTTAAAAAATAGCTTGAATAAGTACAAAAGGGTAGGGTTGATAGTTACTGTTAGTGAATGGTGTAACCTACATACTAAGAACATTTTACCTTCAGTACTTCCACGGTGGTGCAGCGGTAGTGTTGTTGCCTCACAGCAAGAGGTTCTCCAGTTCGATTCTCAACTTGGGTTGGGAGTGCCTTCTGTGTGGAGTCTGCATCTTCTTTCCACGGTCGAGTGGGCATTCGAAAGACATGTGTTGAATGGGCGTGCCTCATTGAAGGTTGGGCGTCGGGCTGGTAACTCTACACCATAAAAAACCAACTGCCAATCATTAGCGGACTGGAGTTCCTCTGTGGCAGCCCTGGGAAAAGCCGAAAGACAAACAACAACAACAACCAATAGTAATCTAAAATCAAGAAAGCAGAGTGATGCTTAATGCCATGCAGATGTCAACTACATTCTTAAGATAAGTTTTAAGGTAACATACAAGAAAACATAATTTCATGATCTTTGCCTTCTCATGTCACTGTGTATTCGTCTGTGGAGTTACTACAGCTAGATTGATTTCTGACAAGAATGTTGCCACTCTGAATGAAGACTTCTTCCAACCACAAAACAAATCTTAGAGTAAGGTAGAGTAGATGGTATCACCTCTACCTCTATCTCTGCTGTTTCCACCATGAACAAAATAATTGGAATAAGATTAGTATCTATGACGTCTAGTAAAAAAATATATTGCAATAAGAATAAAAACTAAAACCCACAGCTTCCATTAATATAAACACAACTTAATTTTTATGCTTCATTAATGAAAGCATTCCCTTATGATAGTTTGCAAAGAAATATCGTATTTCTGAAAATGTATTGCACACCAAAGATACAAGACGGGGAAAATGTTAGCAAAAATGCAAATAATGTGTGCCATTTTTTATGTATACTTTGTACAGAAAGACATTGCTATTTCTAATTGTATAATCTTCTCTCATTGGCACAATATTATAATTATATGAGTGTAATAGCTAAAATTTGTCTCTCTACTTTCTGAAAACCAGGATAAACTATATCCCTTAATTTGAACAAGTACCATTTCAATCCTTATACCTCCTTACTTTCACTTTTTCACTTACTTCCTTACTGATATCTAGTTCTCTTACCTGACTTTCTCTCTAAATGTACTATAAGCCTGTTTTTCTCTCACTTCATATTCCAGTTCCTGTTTGTATTAGACTAACTTACCTTTAATTTCTCTACAAACTGTCTAAAATTTCTCTAAATACTAAACGATGGCCGTGCACTTTGTATTGATTTTTAACCAATGTTTTTATTTTATATCTAATTTGTTATAATTATTTGAAATGCAGATGTTTTTGTTTTATATTTGAAGATTGTATAATTATTGTTCTTAAAATGTTTTGTAATAATTTGGATCTTTTCTCCCCGGGCCTCCACTGAAACTGGGCTTCTACCCATTCTGGCTTTCCCGGCAATCAAATCTCAATAAATAAATAAATAATAGTGCTAAAATAGTATCGTTTTATTGGTTTGTATACAAATATGTTGCAGTCCTGTGTACTACTTAGTATTGGGTTAGATGGATGATTTGCTTCTGTCCAGTGTCTGAGGTTCAGCACTAGTCTTTGCATGTTGTTGCCCTTTTTGGAGCAGTTCACTTCCCCATATCCAAAAGACAAAATGAAATGTTGATTCATTTGATAGAGTACTGCAGTGAATTATTCCTAGATTTATATTATGGAGCTTAGCTAACCATTTATTTTTTATAAAAAGAAGTAAGCTGGTTAACAATGTGAAATAAATAAATGTGGTGTGGGGAAAAAGCACAGCCTAGTGGGGATGGGCATTCCTCTTAGAATGGGTCTGATTAGACCCAAATTGCTGAAGTGATCAGAGTTATATGTTGATGGGTAATACACTGAATGGTATTAATATAGGCAGGTATGTACATTTTTCTCTTTTTTACTTTGAATTATGCATTTTCCTGTAAATTAAAACCACAGGGCAATCTCAGTACTCTGTAAATATTTTGCACAGACACTTCAGGCAGTCTCCCAAGTTGATGGATAACACACAAAAAGGAAAAGCAACAAGTAATTCATGCATTTGGTATCAAACTGTAAGAAAAAAGTCATAAAAAGATATGTCAGATGTCTTTTAATCACTAATTCTTGCATTCCATTCACCTGAACATACCTCACTAAAATTAGATATACAGTCTTTTGAAAGATGTGAAGTTTACACAAAGTAGATGTCTGTAGGGACTTGGGTGTATTAATCAGCAATACCTTTTCCTTTGATAAGCATGCCTCTACAACACAATGCAGAGACATGCCATACCGTACTTAGCTGTTATGCTAAACAACTTACCACCAAGGATAGTGGTTACCTTACAGCATTATAATCATGTTTAAGGCCTATTCCTGATTATAATAATACCTTCTACCACTACACTAATGGTCAGCTTAGAAGCTTGGAAATTGTGGAAAGGAAACGTATGAGGAGAATACAAACTAATAACTTGTAACGTGAGTTACATGGAAAGATGCAAATAGCTAAAATGATGTATTTTACATAATTGTTCTATCAGAGGTAAACTGATATCAGCATACAAGTTATTTCATAATGCAACACTACAGTTGATTTTAAACATTGATTTAAATTATGACATGACATTGTGTAGAAACAGTAAATTAAAGTTGCATATGAATTCATTTTAGACTAAGACAATCTTTTGTATCACTAAGGATTATGTATTTCGGAATAAACTTTCTGTATCGATTAGGATATTAAGTAGTTTGACTGAATTTAAATATAATTTGGACATCTGATTTGGAAATTTACTGAATGATCATAAATTGGTGGAACTGGGCTCCTCGATAGTCTTTTGTCCTGAACACATTCACTAACATTTGAACTTATGAACATAACTGCAAGAAGCATCCTGCTGAAAGTGATGCTATCATCATAAAATATATTAGACAAGCAAAATGCAAGCTTTTCTTGGAATTCTTTGAAAGTTTAAAGCTTTCTTATTTTCTTTTATCTTTTCTCATTACAGGAAGTATAGCAGCTGTGACTGTGACAATTATTGTAGTAGTGCTGTTGATATTTGGTGGAGCTACTTACATAAAAATGAGGTAAGAACCATTTATTCAGTGAAAACAGATCAAATGCCATGTATAAATAATGCTTAACAAAGCCAGCTGTATGAAAAACATGCGGAAGATTGTTTTCATCCGTGTTAAAAAACTGTGGAGAGAACTAGGACAGCTCATAGCTGAAGATTAAAGAACACTTGTAACCACCAGCTCAATACCAGAAATGTTCTCTCTAGCAATTTAGGTTTTATCAATACACTTGTCAGATACATTCCAGACAACCCAAGCCATACCACTCATAACACCAGAAATACAAACCCTGACAATAAAAGTGGGGGTGACAGTAAGCCTTAACTCAACTGTATAAATAATACTGTGAGGCAACACCTGGCATTGTTTTTTGCACTACCTGTACTCCCAAAAATGTCTGTCATGCAGTCTTTCTGAAATGACTGCTCCTTACATTGTGAGATCACTCACTGACATACTGATCCATGGTACTACGCCAACTGAATATTAGTAAAACTGTAGCATCTTCTGATCCAAGACAGCATTTCCAAAGCCCCAACCTCAGTATAAACAAATCTGTATACTGCTTATGCTGGCTAAACTACTGGAGAAGGTTATTGGGAGACAAATCCTTGACTATTAACAAAACTAACCTGTTACTTTGTGAGTAGCATGGCATTGGTGCTGCCCAGATACCCTCACTGTACTATTTTCTTTCTCAAATAGCATTTTGGGAATGATGACATTGTCCATCTCTGAAGCATTCTTTGTAGGCCTGAAATGAACATTTGAATTAAAGACCTTGGTTTAATTATATCACAAATAAAATCACTCAACTTTAAAATTTGCATGTATAATGTGTCATTGACTATCTGTCCTAAAGAACTGTCAATACTTCAGGCACACTATCAGGCCATGATAATCTTTGCCTGTCCGTCTCACATGAGTCTATCTTGGCACTTCTTCTGTTTTCCTCAGAGCCCTACTATTTTTGCCTCTTCTAAAACTGTCTCAGGAGCTGGACTTATCGGGTAATAAAATATTTATATAGATGATCTAGTCATATACGTCAGTGTAGCTCCAACTTTCATGACATAGTTCGCTCACAGTAACACACTGTTACAGATATTTGGAAATGGTTAAGCAGCAAAATGTATGATAATCATAGCATACATGTTTTGTAATTATGCATGGATTACTGACACCCCTTCATTTTGCCCTGAAGGATTTACTGGGATAGCTGGCCAGCAAGAAGCTTTCAAACATCTCTGTTTCTGCCTCAACCTTTCTCACTCTTTTAATCACTAAATCAAATCAGCACTCAATACATTTTAATAGAGGTAGTTAATGGACAATACATACTTGATGCTAGACTGGCCATTGAAGACAAAAAGATTACACAGTGACAGGAGCACATCCCTTAATTTTTTCACTTGAGAATTCCAACAATACAGCAACTTTTACTTTCTAGATTTTTTTCCTATCACTGTCTCCCCACTCAGAGCATCGCTGTATTGTTCTCATGAACACTGTCTTCCTGTTGCTGAAACATTTGCCTTATAATCCACTCCTTAGTACACAAAATTCTTAATGAAGTATACCATCCACAGATTAGGTCTACACATAACATAACTCCTTCATTTCCACACTTAAATCACGTACTTGGGGGAAAGTGGTTTTAGACTGGCATAGTGAAAACGGCTCAGAAAAACAAAGCCTGATTACTTTAAGAGGCTGTTAAGGTTCCACAATTTTTTTATGGTTTGCTACCTATGTAATATTACTAGAGGTGACAACATATTGGACCTGGTCATCACCAACATGGGCGACCGGTGTTCCACACCGGAGGTCAACCCTTCGCTGGTTAGATCTGACCATAAACAAATCACTTTGGATATATACATTCCACCCCCACCCCCGGACAAGAAAACCACGGTGAAAAACTTTTCAAAAGCAAATTCACATTACTTAAGACCGAGGTGGAAAGTTTCAAAGCCCCCATGCTGAAGGATAACGCTATCCAAGCTGCAAAATCCTTTACTAATGCATTCTACGGGCATCTACAAGAATGCATGGATCATGCCATCCCAAACAAAACCAAGACTCCTCCAAGAAAAGCAAACCAGTCTGGTGGACTCCTGCCATAAACAAGCTATACAATAGAAGGAGGAAACTAGTACAGAAAAGAGTAAAATACCAAGAAGGGAAGACATCCCTGATCAGTATCAGCAAGAAACTACGATCCCTCATAAAAGCACTCCTGAGGGTATCCTCCTTTGAAAGAGATATCAAGTTGCTATGAACTTGTCAGTTTGATGGCCATTCACTATTTCACTATAGCCAACTTATAAACTTTTTTAATGTAACATACGCAATTAATTCTTAAAAGACAGCAGGCACTAAATTTGTAGATGAAACACTGAAATGTAAAGTTGTTTGCCAGCAGCAACTTCATTAGTTACAGATCTCTTTAATGTGAAATTATTTAGATGACTTTCATTTCTGCAGAAATTGTGCTTATTGACTGATATTGGTGGATTGTAATGACAAAAGTTTGAGAGGGCTTTTATGGTTGAAATGTTCTGAAATGGATAGTTTTGCCATTATTGATTCATGCATTTTGTTTCTTTGCTTAATGGAAAATTGTTCAAAACTACAAATTTAAACACATTTTAACATGTAGTGTTATATTATACAAAGAATATAATTTAATAATCAGGAAGGTGAATCAAAGAACAATGCATATATGCATGGTCCTAAAATGTGTGCAAGGTACCTAAGGTTTGAGAACAGCCCGAAGGTAAACTTAATCTGTTACTGGCCAGATGCTTTTTCTTTGAATGTGGGTATCAATGCCATTTCAATGAATGTAAGTTTCAAGGGTAGAGAAGTTTAGTGTTCATGCTTAGTCTGTTTTCATTGTGATATTTTATTGTTTGTTTAGCAAATAGCTATCCACATTTGTGCTATAAATTTGAAATAAAAATAAAATCCAAATATCTATAGTCATTGTAGAAGTTAAAAAGAAAATGGTATGTACACTGACAGGTTTGAACAGTGTTTATGGTAACTGGGGAGAAATAGCCAAGCACTGGGACACTGGAATGACTGTGGAGGAAGGGGGCAGCTGGGGTTGTGATGATCCATTACCCTGCCAAGGGCCCCATTTGGCCATGATCCTGCTCTGGTAGTATTAGTAATGGTAGCAGTAGTAGTAATAGTAGTAGTAGTACTTATAGTAGTAGTAGCAGTATTAGTAGTACTTATGGTAGCAGTAATAGCAGTAGTAGTATGTATAGTAGTACTATTAGTAGTAGTAGTAATAGTAATTATAGTAGTAGTAGCAGACGTAGTAGTAGCAGCAGCAGTACTAGAAGTACTTGTAGTAACATTAACAGTAATAGCTGTAGTAACAGCAGCAGTAGTAGCTATAGTAGTATCTGGGGTTGCAGTAGTATTAGTAATCGTAGTACCAGTAGTAGTAGCAGTAGTAGTACTTATAGTAGTAGTAATAGTAGTAGTAGTAGTACTTGCATTAGCAGTATTATTAATTGTTAGTTTGATTTTTACTGCCTTCTTGAGAACTCCCTTCTTAAATACTGATAGTGAAGTCATAGTCTACAGAGATCCTGCTTAAACTATGCATTGACCCTTAAGAAATATTATGGTTCAACACATGAAGTGTTCCTCTGACATAAAGCAGTCACCCAATTGGAATCTCACTAAAAACCTTATCCCCTCGAGCCACATGCTCTAGGGATCTAAACCTCACCATAACAATAAATAGGACGTGCTGGAGGGTTAGATTCCTGTCCCAGAGACTTCCCATGCTTTGGAACAAGATCCCAATCTACATTAGACAGAGCTCCTTGCTAACACTCTTCAAAAAAAACCTTGACGAGTGGATGGGAAACAGAAAGTTTACCATGGGGATCACTTCAGCGGCTCTGCTGGACAGAGGCACGGGGAACTAATCTAAGGGGGCAAGGAAAGCCAACACATTCTGGCTAGGCTTATAAATGCCTTCAGGCAGATAGCCTATTAACTACCTATGAACCTATTAAGGGTTCCTGATCCTGATTGAGGCTACTTATTGAGAAAATTGTGTAGGGGAAACAAGGTTACTAGAAAACCGTAGCTTAAGCCTCTAGAGAATTAAAAAATGTTTGACAAAGTTAGCTGATTAATACATACAGTTATAAAAGTGTGTGATAAAACTTATGCTGAATACAAAGATTTTATTTATCACCTCTCTTTGTGTCATCAAGTGTTTATCACCTATCAAAAATCACTGCAACCAAGTCCATTCATGCAAAAAGAAAAGAATGAAGATTCACATACTGTACACACTAAATACATATACACACACAACAAAAAATACTAAAAACATCACAGTCAAATGCAGGAAATTATATTTAATTATAGATAAATAAAAAAAATACAAAAATAAAATAAAACTGCAGCAGTCATTTAAAAATGTTAGTGGTCTTGCTGGTATGGCTTAAACTAGAAAAAGAATATGTACTAAGTGACATCTGTTTAGGTATGTGGTATAATATTCCTTTAAAGAAGTACAAGCCACTTAACCAAACAGTACTCCTGGGCAGAATGAAAATGTGGATCAGTGCTCTACCCTAGTTAATAAATACGGATAAATGGAAGAAATAGACTGGGGTGTGAATAAAGACTTCATGAAGAAGCTTCTCTGTATGAGTATTTTATCTGTTCTATGGCATCCATGTTCCAGCATGGTGCATTTGCTAAGAAGTCTCTTCCATTGCAAATCTGAGGCTTTATCAGAATTAATGATCTTTGAGGAGTTGGGCCATTCTCAGTAACCCCAAAGACTGATGCCACAAGTATTATGACCACTTGGCACTCTAAATATTATATGGCTGCTATGCTCCTCCCTGTAATTCTATAATGCACTGCAGCAGCATCTATCTTCATAGCTTTGTTGCCACACTTTGCAAAACATTGGTCTCTAAAACAGCCCTGGGCTGCTTAGTATATTTTGTGGCTTTTCTGTGAAAATTGATAGAGTATTCCTTTGCTTGTGTCCAGAAAGTCATAAGTGCACTTGTTTTGATTTCTGGGAGTTTTATTTTTGAGCTTCCTATTTGTCTTCCCTTGTCTTTGCTCTTTGGGCTCCAGATTTTTTTTTCTTTCATAGAAAAACAGAGAGGGAAAACTCTTGATCTCCTCTTTCTTCTCTTTGTGTATATTCTGCCTTGGCAGTGTTCTGTCTTCTTGCTTGCCAGTATTAATATTAGGAGTAGGAGTAGTAGCAGCAGTAGCATTAGAAGTACTTGTAATAGTAATAGCTGCAGTAACAGTAGCAGTAGTAGCTATAGCAGTATCTGGAGTTGCAGTAGTACTAGTAGTAGCAGTAGTAGTAATAGCTGTAGTAGTACTAGTAGCAGCAGCAGCAATAGTAACAGCAGTAGTACTAGTAGCAGCAGCAGCAGTAATAGTAATAGTAGTACTAATAGCAGCAGTAGTAACAATAGCAGTAGTACTACTAGTAGTAGTAGTAGTAGTAGTGACACTAGTACTAGTAGCAGTGGCAGCAGCAGTAGTAGTAGCAGTAGTAGTAGTGGTAGTACCAACAGCAGCACTAGTAGCAGTAGTAGTAGCAGCTGCAGTAGCAGCAGTATTTATAGTAGAATTCAGTACTAGGAGACCTAGGCAGTTACCAAGGGCCTGGTGGCTGGAGGGGGGGGGGCACTGGCTAGGGGGCTTCCACATTTACTTTTTTAATTTATTACAAAAAGAAAAATCAAACATTTCTTCTTTAAACACCAGCATCTTCTTCTTTAATAGGGTATGCAAGCACTCTACATCCATGCCTGTGTCATGATTTTGAACTGTGTGTGTGTGTGTGTGTGTGTGTGTGTGTGTGTGTGTGTGTGTGTGTGTGTGTGCGTGTGTGTGTGTGCATGTGTGTGTGTGCATGTGTGTGTGTGTGCGTGTGTGTGCATGTGTGTGTGCGTGTGTGTATGTGTATGTGTAAAATGCCTTGCAACTTGGTTACATGAGACAAGAGCCTCAATCCTCTGTACTAATTAACAGACTGCTCAAGGAATTCTGAGTTTCATTGGAGACAAGAGCCTGAATCCTCTATACCAACTACCAGACTACTGCAGTACATTTTCAAGGAATTGAGTTTCAAGGAAAGAAAAGTTTATTGTTGTTTATGCTAAGCCTGCTTTCAATGTGCAGCTGTTTTGTTTAGCAAACGGCAGTCAGAGTTTGTCCTATGAAACTTAAAAGTGTTAGTAGCACAACAGGTAGCATACTGCCCTTTGATACAAAAGCCTGTGGTTTCTACTTCCATGCAATATAAATGAATTACTGATACTGTGGTGTACTTTAAGGGCGATGGAGATCAGCACTCCTGAGGGTATCCTCCTTTGAAAGAGATATCAAGTTGCTATGAACTTGTCAGTTTGATGGCCATTCACTATTTCAGTATAGCCAACTTATAAACTTTTTTAATGTAACATACGCAATTAATTCTTAAAAAAACAGCAGGCACTAAATTTGTAGATGAAACACTGAAATGTAAAGTTGTTTGCCAGTAGCAACTTCATTAGTTACAGATCTCTTTAATGTGAAATTATTTAGATGACTTTCATTTCTGCAGAAATTGTGCTTATTGACTGATATTGGTGGATTATAATGACAAAAGTTTGAGTGGGCTTTTATGGTTGAAATGTTCTGAAATGGATAGTTTTGCCATTATTGATTCATGCATTTTGTTTCTTTGCTTAATGGAAAATTGTTCAAAACTACAAATTTAAACACATTTTAACATGTAGTGTTATATTATACAAAGAATATAATTTAATAATCAGGAAGGTGAATCAAAGAACAAAACATATATGCATGGTCCTAAAATTTGTGCAAGGTACCTATGGTTTGAGAACAGCCCGAAGGTAAACTTAATATGCTACTGGCCAGATGCTTTTTCTTTGAATGTGGGTATCAATGCCATTTCAATGAATGTGAGTTTCAAGGGTAGAGAAGTTTAGTGTTCATGCTTAGTCTGTTTTCATTGTGATATTTTATTGTTTGTTTAGCAAATAGCTATCCACATTTGTGCTATAAATTTGAAATAAAAATAAAATCCAAATATCTATAGTCATTGTAGAAGTTAAGAAGAAAATCATATGCACACTGACAGGTTTGAACAGTGTGTATTTTAACTGGGGAGAGATAGCCAAGTACTGGGACACTGGAATGGCTGTGGAGGAAGGGGGCAGCTGGGGTTGTGATGATCCATTACCCTGCCAAGGGCCCCATTTGACCATGATCCTGCTCTGGTAGTATTAGTAATAGTAGCAGTAGTAGTAATAGTAGTAGTAGTACTTATAGTAGTAGTAGCAGTATTAGTAGTACTTATGGTAGCAGTAATAGCAGTAGTAGTATGTATAGTAGTACTATTAGTAGTAGTAGTAATAGTAGTAGTAGTAATAGTAATTATAGTAGTAGTAGCAGAAGTAGTAGTAGCAGCAGCAGTACTAGAAGTACTTGTAGTAACATTAACAGTAATAGCTGTAGTAACAGCAGCAGTAGTAGCTATAGTAGTATCTGGGGTTGCAGTAGTATTAGTAATCGTAGTACCAGTAGTAGTAGCAGTAGTAGTACTTATAGTAGTAGTAATAGTAGTAGTAGTAGTACTTGCATTAGCAGTATTATTAATTGTTAGTTTGATTTTTACTGCCTTCTTGAGAACTCCCTTTGTTTTTTGTATAGATGTATTATTTTATCATGTTGAATTTTCATGTTGGGCGAAACTTACCCTTACTTAACCATTATGGAATGAGATTGACCCTGCAAGGAAAATATCCTAAGGTGCTACCACAAAACAGACATGCCTAATACTTGCCTTGGGGAAGCCAGTCAAGTAGACATAAATATAAACGAGAGAGGATCAGCCTTCATTTGCACTAGCAAGCCCTGGACCATCAAACTTCAGTTTCAGTGACAACTGATTTGTTGTTAACCCCCCGCTCTAGCTTTATGCTAGGTCCAAGGGACTTTGGTGTTTCTGCTTTCTCCTTGCTTGCTGAGTCTGAGAGTGATTAGCAGTAAAGGTCTTCAGCCTCTAAGTTTCAGGGTGAATATTGCTAGAATGTCAAGAAGCACCAGCTTTATCCTTCAAATTCTGATGCTTTGACCATCACTATGAGCCTCCTATCAAGAAAAGAAGGTGGTGTTGTGGGTCATGGAGTTTCTGGTCTATATTTATCTCCCATTCAGGTGTCAGAGTTAATTTACCAACTAGCCCCTACATATCTTCAGCCTCCATCCCTTGTTAAATTGGTTTATTTGAGCACTTAATTTCCAGGACCCCAACATTCAGGCAGTATCTGAATTAAGTGATGTTTTAGCAGCTTTTTGATACTTGCTTTCTTTTGTGTTGTAGCTCAGTCATCATCTCTGGTCACTGTGTTTTATTCTGGTCAGTTTCCTCCTTTCATCACCAGGATATTAGACTGAATACTTCTTAGAGGGTCCATTCTTCTTCTTAGGAATACAGGCATTCTTCTTTCTCTACTTTTGAATCATCTGCCTTTTATTGGCAGATAAAGTATAAAAGAAAGCATCTTAGCTCCTTTTTGGAATTTCCCACTTCTGATGTAGAAGAGGAGAGAGAAGAGCGGTGGCCTCTAGGTCCATTGCTCTCTTCACAGAGAACCCTCCAAAAGGTCTTCAGGTCTACCAAGAATTTACTAAGGGTAGTCCCACTAGCTTCTCACCAGTACTGGATGTTGTTAAGGTAGCTACTGAAGTTGCCTGGGCTGCCCTGAACACAGCAGTTCTTGTTGATAAGGCTGATAGTTTTCTTCATCTACCCAAGGACTCTTCTCTTGTATCAAGACTTCCAGGCTGGATACCCCACTCTGACTTATCAGAGTCAAGTAGTTCATCCACCTGATAAGGGATCTTGGGAAATAATCCACCTTGGTAAGCAAGCTTACATGTCTTTATCATTTGCCTAGAGAGTACTTTTTTATCTAGCAAGAAGATGGAGTTTCCCCCATGAAACAGAGGCTGATTTGAAAAATATCGAATTGCAGTCTGCTGTTTGACTTAATTTGCAAAACTTGGCATCTCAGTTATCACACTGTTGACCATAAACAACCTTATCCTGTGTGTGACTTTTAATGCAACAGGAAGTGTAACCAGAGCATCAACAGAGGGTACTGTGGTTCACTGCCATAGCTGGTTTTGTGTTGCAGCTTTTCTGAGGACTCACATGTGAGTTTCATGAATATTCCCTTCCATGGCCATGAAACTTTACTCCAAACGTCCAGTCCTATATGGAAAGAATGGAGAAATGGGAAGGACCTTGTCAGCCGTTAATGTCAAGTTCTATTCTCTTCAGTGGACTTTCTCTAGAACTGATAAAATAGGCACCAGATGTGGATTCATCATAAACAAAATAAGAAATACACTAGAAGGGGGTTCCAGCACTTCTGACTCTTTACAGAGAAGTTGTATCAGCTAGTCATGGTTCTTGGCAATCACTGAGTGTCCACAAGACCCCTTTGGGATTCCCACATTAGTCCTGAAGTTTTTTTCTGACTGCCCTTTTCTGAAGGAAGTTGGAAGTCATTTGTAACTCCATTATCTGGCTTAGTTTTCCATTACTGTTGATCACTGAGTGAGGCCAGTCACCACAATGGGTTGCAAAATTCCTTTTCTCTCAACTTTTTCTTCTCCTACCCCCATTGATAGACATTTTATGCCATCAAGGAAAGGTGACAAAATTTCAGGAGCTTATCTCTTACAAAAATTAAACATCAAGGAGATCTCAATGCACTAGAGAGGCCAAGGATTTTCTCCATTTTCTTATTGTTGCCTAAAAACTCCACAGATCTCAGGCTCATTCTGAGATCTAAGCAGCCTAAACAGCCTTTGTGCCTGACTATTCTTTCTGCACTTTCTGTTTAGTCCCAGTTCAAGTGATCCTGGCATCCAGGTTCATGGAATCCTGGCATATGTAGCCAGAGGAGATTGGCTGAATTCTCTGGACCTTCAGGAATATATCTCTATATCAAGTTTAGCAAGTAATCCCAAACATTCCTACACTTTCAAGTCAGAGCTAGTCACTTCCAGTTTTAGACACTTCCACTTGGACTTACCTCAGAACCAAGGGTGCTCGGCAAATGTATGCCCTTAGTGGTTGCACATCTCCTTCTTTAGGAAATCAGAATGAACTTTTTCCTACCTTGATGACTGACTCCTAGCTACAACTTTTGAGATCATTGTATTCTGGTGAGGGAGTCCCTGGTCATTCTGTTTTAGTCTCTGGGCTTTTATGTCAATGTATACAAGTATCACTTGCAGCTTATTCATTGATTAGTATTCATAGATTATGAGCTAAACACTCTGGCATGTAAGGTCAAGTTTCCCTTGGATTTCTTCCAGTCATTCCATTCACCTATTATCAGTTGAGATTTCCTCACTGAACACTTTTGGTCTTGTAGTTGCAGGTAGCAGACTTAACAAAACACAAGATTTGATTTTCCAAGATATGTTGACATATGTTGCTGTGTTTGGACAACAACAATATTTATTTAGGCAGCCCTTTCTGTCTTCCCCGTACTTGTTTGGCAGCCACAAGAGCTGTACCCATCCTAGGGTTGTGGAGGCAGAGAAGTGGACAGATACTTCAGGGAGAATTGTCACTTGAGGAACTCCCTCTTCACATCAATGTACAGGAGATGAGAGCAGTCCTGCGTACCCCCTAGACCTTTCAGTAGTCTTTATTTTCAGGGGTTTTGTCTCTTTCAACAGACAGCATGTCTGTCATGTGGTATCATAACACCCAATCTTATCGAATTTGCTAGGTAACTGATATTTTTTTCTGGCAGTTTATTTCTTGAGGGAGTCTAGTTAATTGGTGAAAAGTTAAACAAATGCCTCTTAATGCCACATGTGGTCCTTCAGTCCTTTGGTAGTGAGGAGGATTTTTTTTGTATTTATAGAGAATGGTGTTGTGAGATATTTGTGTGCCTGACAAGCACCAAAAGAAGGGACTTTTTCTCCCTCATCCCATCACTAGGGTGACCTCCAAGGAATGCAGCAACCCATCATTGGTTAAAAGAGCTCCTATCTTCTTTTTTCACCTTTCCCTTTGCTGGTGACGTTCATCTGCAGTGTCAAGCTTTTAAAGTCCAAGGTCATCTTGCCCAACAAAGTCAGTGCCTCAACATGCAGCACACTCATCTTTGGTGCTAAAAGAAGACTATGGCTTCTGTTCCCACACCAAGTATTTGGATTCATTTTTCCACTACTGAAACTGTTGTACAGCACAAGGGGGTGCTGCACTCCTGAGTACACCATCCTTACAATGAGATGTTAAACGCAAACCCTATCCGCCTGAGTTGATGGCAGCCCAGGTGGTTGTAAAGGATTCCAAGGCACTTATTCAAAAAAAGAGGGAACGGTTCCCTGGTGCACTATCCAGATTTCTCCTAGTCCATATGAATTATCACCTCTGGTTCCCCTTGAAAAGAATCATTTGGCCTAGTTGGAGTAATGTAACCAACAACTCATAAATAAATAAATAAAATATCTTCATAGCCCCTTATTGGTACTGGCAGGTTTAGCTCTGTCTTCTACCGTCTCAGCAGCTGCAGTTTCATCTGAGACCAGCTAAAATCTTGATGGGTTATTCACTGAACAGGTCTCACCTGGATAAGTATTAGTTGTGTCTTGCAGCTTGGTTTCTTCATAAATTTCATAAAAAGTAGTTACTTCTATCCCTTCCATCTGGATATTATTTCTAAAATTTCTGCTTTTCGGAAACTTAAAACACGATAAAGGTATTGGGACAAGTGAATTCATTTTTATATGTGGGCTGAGTCCAAAGAGTTGAATCTCTTTTTCTGCTCCAACTACAGCTGCATTCATAGGCTCTTAAGTTTATACATTTGTACTATGCAATCACTCCAGTAGACCATTAACAACCTAGACATTGCAATTCCCACTACTTGCTTGTCTTATTGGTAAGATCCTAAGATGATAGCCCAGGGGTAATTTATGCAGTCCCATCCACTTATTGAGGTGGACTTTAAAGAGAGTTAGGAACCTGATTTCTTTGACATGGAATAGAAATTATTCCATTGGTAGAATATCCTAATGATAGACATATCCATTCTGCCAACTGGTTCTATTTGTATTGCAATGTAGCTTCAGCTCTGTAGAGTGAGTATTACTGGTATTGCCATTTTTGAATATGTAAAAGGTCTAGTAGGATAGGAGCCTTTGTTAACTTGTAAACTAAGCAGAGATCACTATGCAGCATTCTGTTGGAGACATAGTATCATGACAGGACTATTGAATACTGTGTCACTTAAAAGCTCGTGCCCAAGGTCATCTTGGTCAAGAATCATTGTAGTTTCTTAAGTTGCCTAATATGTTTGGATAAGTTCATGCAATAGGCAGCATTATATTTTGTTATGGACCTAATTAGGGAATAGTAAAGAGGATAATAACATCCTTGGATATGAGGGATATAACTGTAGTAATTAGTAAGCCTAAGAAGAAAGATTTCGTAACAGGAGTTGATACGCGGTAGACAAGAGAATTGTCAATGAATGTGCCTAAGTTTCTACTAAGGCACTGTCAATTTTGTGAGAGCACTGTGTATATAATAGGTGCAGTGATATTCTTGTTTATTGTATTATATATATTTTTTTATTGTTTGCATTTAGCACAAGTTCAACAAGAATTTGAGCAGGTTAGAGTCTCCTGCAGGATATGAGTATCACCTATAGACTTAGTGACAGCACCAAGTGTGCAGTCATCAGCAGACTTTGTTAGCCAGACACATTGGTCATCAGGGAAGTATATGTGAAGGGGAGTAAAGCCGTTTAAAGGAAAGTGTACCTCACAACCGTGACTGTGTGGATTCTGTCTGTGACCTGCTGGCTGCCCTGGAGATTACATAGGAGTTCATACTTTCAGCTATGTTTTCAGTAATGCCAGATGTGTAATAGTATCAATGACATTAAATTGATCTAAATATATACAGTATATCAAATGACAAGTGCTTTGGTTACATTCTCAAAGAAGTCCACCAGATGTAGTACGCAGAACTCATCAATACTAGTGAAACGAGTTGGGCTGTACTTCCCAGGATCAGTGGTAGCACTACCTTTGGGTACTAATAAGGCCATTCTTCAAATACCAGACATGTATCTAGTGAAGAGCCTAAGACTAAATAGGTTTGAGAGGGAATTGGTAAGGCTGTGTTTTGTACGGACTAGGAAGTGGACTGGTATGTTGTCCAGACCCTTAGACCTAGTATTTTTGGTTTAGGAGAGGGCATTTCTGATGCGTTCAGAGGTAATTAATGGGAGAGAGGCAGAGATTGAGTAGTAAGAAGGGATACACTGGAGAGAGAATTGAGGGAAAACTGGTTTTAAATTTTATTCTGAGAGTATATTGGTGATATCCTCTACAATGGAACAGGAGATAACATTTGAGATCAATTCTATGCATTATTGAGTGTTACTTATGAGATTCCTGACATAGTTAAAGAATGCTTTATGACTGTCATTGAAAAAGGTAGTGATATTCAGTACATACCTGGCTTTGAAAATGTTGATATTACCCCTTCCTGGTTTATGTTGATAATTTCTGTGGGTTTCTTTGAACATCATTGTATTTATATTTCCACCTTTAATACATCTATTGAAAATATGGTGATGTGGAGAAGATACCTGGGCAATGTATTGCTAATTTGAAGGGTCTATATTAGAACATCAACAGGGCAAAAGAACAAATGCTCTTACGTCAATACATCTTAAGCAAAACCATTAAATCTCAAATGGCCAGAACAGCGATTTTTTTCTCAGGGAAAAAAAATCACTGGGCCAACAAAAAAAAAAAATGACAGACAAAATAAAGTGGGAGCTTTGCCCCCCCCCCCCACACCCCCCTACTTAAATATACCAACTCCAAGATCAGACTACAGTGGAGGAAACGGCAAATTCCTGACAATGGCCCAGCAGTTTTTTTCCCTGGGAAAAAAAAATCACTGTTCTGGCCATTCGAGATTTAGTGATTTCGCTTAAGATGTGTCAACATAAGGGCATTCACTCTTTTGCCCTGTCAACTTTCTAATACAGACCCAATTTGAAAGGGCACTGAATCTGAATCTGTGGAATACATCTACAGTGCTAATTTTGAAACTCATTTTACCTGTAACATGGCTAATTTTAAAATCTATTTTCTAGATGTATCTGTAACCAAGTTACCAAGTCTGAAACATGCATGTCCGCAGCTAGTGGGGTTTGGCTTTATTGGCCTGAATGTAACCATAAAGGCTTAAAAGGTATAAAAGTCATGGGTGTTCAGAAGCCATGTAGCTGAAACACTTGATGTCCTCAAGGGGTCGTTTGCATATATCTAATGGGCCTCCATTACTGAAGGTTTAAGGTATCACACAGTAAGAACTCAAGCTTGGCTGAGTTTTTCTTGCAGTTTTTACTGAATGGTTTGTCTGCGTGTCTTTTTTTACCCTTTGGTTTGGATGTTATTTGTAATATTTTGCAGGCACTTAATCTGTATGGGCTTCAGCTGGGTTTAAAGATCCTGTGCTTCTGAAATATAGTCAAACCATTAACTTATGCTGTTCTGGACTTAGAGAAAGCATATGACAAGGTGCCTAGAAAGGAGTTGTGGTATTGTATAAGGAAATCAGGAGTGGCAGAGAAGTATGTAAGAGTGGTACAGGATATGTACTACAGTAGTGTGACAGTGGTGAGGTGTGAAGTAGGAGTGATGGAGGTGTTCAAGGTAGAGGTGGGATTACATCAAGGATCGGCTCTGAGTCGTTTCTTATTTGCAGTGGTGATGGAGAGGTTGGCAGACGAGATCAGTCAGGAGTCCCCTTGGACTATTATGTTTGCGGATGACATTGTGATCTGTAGTGAGAGTAGGGATGGCCACAGCTAGTGGGGTTTGGATTTATTGGCCTGAATGTAACCATAAAGACTTAAAAGGTAAAAAAAGTCATGGACATTCAGAAGCCAGGTGGGGGGGGGCTATGCCATCCACACACCCCCAATGTGGGATGCTGTGCCCCCCATACCCCCATCTAAATATACCAACTCTGAGATCGCACTACAGTTGGGAAAAGGGCAGAGTTCCTCATCTTGCACAACAAGTTACTTACCCTGGGAAGATCTTCATAGCTTCAGTGCTTCGATGAAGTGAGGTTCAATATTTTCAGCGTCGACAAAATGGGATTCAGTATTATGGCACTTCCACAAAATAAAGTAAACTCACACACGCACACACACACACACATATATATATATATATATATATATATATATATATATATATATATATACAAATATATGGATATATAGATATATGTATATACATATATATATATATATATACATATGTATATGTGTATATATATATATATATATATATATATATATATATATTACACACACACACACACACACACACACACACACACACACACACACACACACACGTTTACTACATTCATCTGTACAGTCACAATTTGCCCATTTTCTTTTGTTTTCTTTTCTTTTTTAATATATACTTTGAACATAGTAATGGTTGTTTATTAACACATTGTACAATGTCAATGTACACCCATAATTTTAGCATTTTCTTTTGTTTTCTTTTTTAATATATGCTTTGAACATAGTATTTATTATTTATTAACATGTTGTACAATGCAGATGCTTCTCTTATCACTACTATTTCGTATGCATATTGTCAACATTATTTGGTATGGTGGATCAGTTAATCATGAGTTAGGGTTATTTTCTTTAAATTTTGGTGTCATGAGCTTGGTACTTTGTAACTGCTGTCCAGTTATATTATATAAAACCAGTCTTATATTTATGTTTTTGGTTCGTTGCTCATTCATCATACGCAGCAAGTGGGCACTGAATTCGAACCATGCAGTATCTTGTTATAAGTTCTGATCTTACACCTGTAATATGTGGCTATAAGGTCTGATCTTACAGCTGTAGTATTTGGCTATAAGTTCTGATCTTACACCTGTAGTATCTGGTTATAAGTTCTGATCTTACACCTGCAGTATCGAGTTATAAGTTCTGATTTTACACAGTAGTATCTGATTATAGGTTCTGATCTTACACCAGAATTGTTTGCAGGCCATGCTACGTTCACTCATAGAATGAGGGGATTTGAGTTTATTCCTTAGTTTGAAAAGCATTCTCTTTTAGTGTATTTTTTTTTTTAAACTGGAGTTCAACAAAGGGGCTTGTTCTTAAATTTCTCATCATACTTTTGACAGAGTGGAACAAAAGCTTTGATGCAGATGTTAAAGTGATATAAGCAGCTGTTTTGATATAGGGTACCTGTGCCGGGGGGGGGGGGGCTTTTGAATTTCCTTAAGCTGTCCAGCAGTACTAGGAGGTTTGACTTTAAGTAATCCTTGAATCCAGGGGATTTGATGTAGTCTTGGGTTGGGTTCTGAGGGAAAATATGAAGGAAAGATGGTCTGATTTTGTCATGGACAGGAAAGCCTTAGGTTCTGTATTAGTAAGAAAAATGTCAAGGGAGTTGGTATGTATAAAGTTAAGGGACTGCTCTTCATATTTTTGTTTGTGTTTTATGTTTGCCATTTGCCAGTTGTTAAACAGGTAGTTGATGTCACAGAGGATGGTTGTGTTACATTCTATAGTTAAGGATTTAAATTGGTTGAGATAGGTGTCCTGAACAGTGAAAACCAAAAAAGAAGTTCACAGAGTTTTTTTTGTTTGTTTTTTTGTGTTTAGTTTACAGTGATGGCAAACTAAACCAAAGGCATAACACACCAAACACAATGCTAAATTATCAAAAACATGCGTCTGGAAAGTTACAAGGCACCTGACCATGGGTTCATTAAACCACTCTTTATTGACCAAGATAAAAATAAAAGGTTGGGCAAATGCTTTCATCCCCTGATGTAGTAAAATGGAACTTCTTTATAATGGAATACAGTCCATTAACGCTTTGTGGTTTAAATACCTTCAACAAACCAATGGTGTTTCAGTTTAAACAGACAGCATAATATAATCAGATGGATTTTTAACCATGGAGTATAAAACATGCCATTTATCTGTTGTAGTAAGTAATTGAAAAAGTAATTAATAAGTAAGTTTCAATGACTGTCATTAAAATCTCATAAAATCTTAAAAATTATAATTCTTTGTATTAATAAAATAAAACATAGACTATATGTGCATATATGGTAGTCTTTTATATTAAATTATCCAGTTTAATATCAGTAATAGTAAATGGAGTTGTTTATTGATATCAGGATATCCAGGAAATTAACTTTTTTATTTGCCGCATTAACCATGTGGTAAAGGAATTTTGGATGAATACTTATACACACCCTGTGGCTACATCCAGTTCCTTCACAGAGGGTCTGAATGACTGATAAGTAGAAAACCTAGGTAAAGAAGGAATATTTTCAATACAGTGGAACCAGTCTTCAACAGAAGGACAGATGTGTATTTGCTCAAGGGTTAGGAAAGTAACCAGGTTATTTGTGTAGTTGGGGTGAAAAGGTATAAGAGCCCTAATGACATCACAAATTCTAGTACCTGAGAGATAGCTAACAGTCTCTCTGTCCTTGTTCAGTCTGTTGAATGGAATCTCAATGTGTCTGACTGGAGTCACTTGTGACTAGGACATTGATATGTGCATCAAAATACTCTGGTAACTTTAAGGGTTTAGGCATACAGCTCTAGTCTCTTGTTTGGGGAAGAAATATTTGATACTGTTCCTTGTGTTGTGGGTAAGGTGTGAATAGGTGTGGGTCTACTAGTACACTTCCAGGAGTTCAGGGATTTTTTTAGTTTTTCAGTACCTCAGCATATGTGGGTTTATGTTGGATTCCAGTCATACCTCGCAAATGTCCAGATTTTTGCAGAATGTCCAGATTTCTGCCTCATATTTTTGGTCTGTTCCTCATAAATTGTTTGGTTTTCTGGCAAATTATTGAGGACTGAAGTCAGAAAATAATGACTGATATTTGAGTTTCAGACTTCACTTCCTTCAGAAAAGTCATGCTAATGCAAAGTTACTCTATCAACTTTTTAAGTTTAAAAGGGCAATATTAAAAAATTGTCCCTATTTTTGTGTCTTTGTCCCCCCATTTTTAGGGCACTGTCCAGATTTTGTGCACTGAAAGGTTGAGAGGTATGATTACATTGCTATTAGATATTCTGTTTTCTGGAAACTATGGTAACTGTGTTTATAGCATTTAATCAGATTAAGTTTGTACACTTTTCACAAATGGATTATGTACTAGGTAGCCATAAGGGATTGTCAGTGAGCACAAGGCAGTTGCTACATTGTTTCAGGGTCCCTAGTGCTAGCAGGCTGGCAACAGGTGAAAAAAAATACAGTATGTAGTCCCAAGTCTATGCTGTATATGAGAGCAGTAATACTACAGATTTGAAAGTTCTGTAAAGCAATACAAAGCATCACAGTTACTTGGTAATCAGTGTAGCTAGGCAGATGTTTAGGCAGGAATCAACAAAGCAGCACAAGCTATAGAAGCTAGACAGAGTCATTACCTAATCACTTCAGCGAAGTGATAACCACAGTGACCTAGAAGAGTACAAAACAAATGGTCAGCACTAGTTCTGCTATTAGACTGGAAAGATAAAAGCAAACATCAGCCCCATACACAGGCACTGTGTGCAAATGGGCAAAGTTACTTTGGAATAACTGTAGCAATATAAAAGTCAGCGTTATGTACAGAAGCTCTCTGTGTAGTAGCAGGGGAGCAGAACAGCAATGATAATTCCACTGATGCAAACAACTGTTGTGCAGCCAACAGAGCAACTCAATGATGCAACAAATGACGTGCAAACAAGTGTCGCTCAGTCAGCAGAATACTAGAGCGAATTTCTGTGATGCCAGTAAATGAAGTACACTCAGTAAGGTAATAAGTACTCCACATTTTCTCCCTGGTTCCCCTTAAAAGCTTGAGTTCTGAAAAGCTTGAAGCTTACCAGACTGAACTCAGATGCTCAAATCTTGTATGACTGAACAGGCAAAAATAAATGGAACACTGTTTCTTTTTTCCGAAAGCTGAACTTGCGTTATCACACTACAGTGGAGACTGGGGTATTGATCCTTTCTCCACTGTGGTCAGAGTTGGAATGTATAAGTAGCAGATGATGTGGGAGACACAGCTGCTCAAAAAGCTCCCCTGCAAAAACATTTGCTTGTCAAACATTTGTGTTTGATCTTGTAAGCTTTGAAATTTCAGGATTTCACTGATGTAATATAGAACCTTTCTCCCTATATAGTAAGGCAACAATGCTAACTACTATGAATCAAGCTTATTAAAATTCAGCAGTCATATGAACAATAAGGAGATAACAATTGCCAGTGAATTTAAACAAAAAAAGTGCTAAAACTGTATGATGCAAGCTTTTTAACTTGAACAATTCAAATAATCAGTCTATGACAACAATTCATTCTATCTGTGTTGCACAATTATTTGAATGTAGTCAGTTAGGAAAACAGCAGTTGACAACTTTCAACAGTACACAGTATGATGGTATGCCAGCAAATGCAGATTTGCTAAAAAAGCACAGTAATGTAAGCTGTACATGTTAAGCAAAGCTTACAGAATTATGGAAAAGTATCACCTGGAGAAGGAAGGATGCTGAAGGGAAGACAGTGCTTATTGTCTACTTTGTGGATTTGGAAAAAAAACAGTAGGGCACCTTCTTCCTCTTCTGCTTTAGGCCGAGTGCAATGCAGCAATGTGCAGCTGATCCAAAAATGGCAAGAAGATGCACAATGCAGCTGAAATTAAGAAGGGCCATGCAACACAGATCAGTGTAAATCAAAGCATAGTAACCATTTATCCAGTCACATTAACCACACAGATGCTTCCTTTAGTAAAAAGAACAATTGGAGAGTGTGTTGGCCATCATCCTGTCATCCTCCGCTTTGGTGTTGAAATCTTTTCATTGTATTTCTTAGTTTGATTTGAGTCTGTGCAGCTGCCCTAGAGCTGATAATGACCACTGATGAGGTAGCAGGGATGGGTGTAGCCTACCATGATGAATTATCACAGTGACCTTCAGCTTGCCATATCATCAAATTTCTCTTCATTCAGAATCCTAGGCCTCACAACCAGTCTTCACATATACTTGAATGGTTTTGCTAGCATCTACCAACCATATACATAGTTTTGTGACATTGCTCACCCCCACTTCTATACTTCTAATAACAGCCTGCTTTATAGGTTCATAGGTTCATACTAGGCTATCTGCCCTAGAGCATTTATAAGCCTAGCCAGAATGTGTTTGGCTTTCGCCACCCATTTTAAATTAATTTTGCTATGCCCTTTTTCAAGGTTAGTATACTGTGCCTCTGTCTAACAGTGACACAGAAGTGATACCCGGGTTAAACCTACAATCTCCCATCCACTCATCAAGATTCCTCTTGAAGAGAGTCAGTGAGGGACTCTGCCTAACCTGGACTGGGATTTTATTCCAGAGTGAAGGGAGCCTCTGGGTTATGAATCTGTCCCTCCATCATGTCCTATTTATTTCAGTGCTGAGGTTCAAGTCTCTCGAGCGCATAGCTCGATGGGATTTGGATTTTCTGAGGTGCAGCATGTCCATTAATTCTGGGTTGGACATGGCTTTATATGTCAGGCACAGATCGCCCCTGAACAGGTGGTATGCCACTGAGTAGAGCTGGAGTTTCTTTAACCGGGCAGCATATGGCATCTGTTTGAGCCCTTTGATCCTCTTGGTGAGGTACTTTTGGGGTCTTTCCAGTTGCTGCAGGTGTCTGGTAAGGTACATCCCAAAAGGGGCATTGTACTCAATTATGGGCCTGATGAGGGATGAGTAAAGAGGCACGATGACCTCCCCTGATCTAGATGTGAATCCCTTAACATCAAGATCTAGCCTCACAACTTCAAGAGTTTATAGTTCCTTAAGAACAAGTCACATAAGGTGAGAGACAAAACTGAAATAAGCAAGCTGGTCTGACAGATTACATATAGTGTGAGACAAGATCAAGAAAAATGTAAAGAAAATTTATATAAAGATATTGAGCATAATATGAAACCATTTTATAGATACATAGAATGCGGTAGGACTAAAAACATACAAATTGATAAACTGTGTGCAGATTCTTAAATTTATTCTCAGATACAACCGATTATAGGTATATTTACCAAATCTTAAGCAAAGCTGTTTGGCTCCACATAGGGGGATGATACATTGTCTTAGTGACATCCAGGTAATCTCAAATACTGAAATCAGATTAGGTTATATTGAAAAGGAGCTATACAAATTGAATCCAAACAAAGCATTCTTATGTTTGAATATGCTGTTTGTTGTGGACAGTCTATAGTAAACAATGTCTGCTTAAATACATACCATCTTGTTCATAGCATACTAAATAAGTAATGTGATATTTATACCAATTTACAACTAACTTAATATCCATGCAGTACTTAAAACAACTAATACTAGAAGGGAGAGCATTTCATGCTTTTGCTTATTGTGTGTGTGTGTCTTTCGGCTTTTCCCGGTTAGGGGTCACCACAGCGGAACTCTGGTCCACTAATGATTGGTAGTTGATTTTTACATGTTAAGTTACCAGCCCTGACACACAGCCTTCAATGAAGGTACGCCCATTCACGCATGTCCCCCACGCAGAAGAAGCTTTAGCTGAGAATCGAACCGGACAGCGTCTTACTGTGAGGCAACAACGCTACCGCAGCACCACCACCGCGGCTCCATGCTTTTGCTTATTGTAATTTGATGAAACAGTCACTAAAACTCTCTCTGAGTCAGTGAATTGCATCATTTTTGCATTTCACATTTTCATATATTATATTATTCATGTGCTTGTCTGTGATCTGCGCAAAGTATCTCATTATTCAAGATGGGGTGGGAGTGAGGGAAGCAACTGGAATTGCTGTCAACAAATGTTTGTGCTGTAGAAATGTGTGACCAGTGAAGCTGTAGATTCATAAGTATCATTGTTTAATCAGACTGCAGTTTCCCTTTCATTAGTATATCTATAGAAACATGCGAGTTATCTCTGCCCAGCTGGTTAAACAGTGTCAAGTGATCTTAGTTGTGACACAAAGGGATATAGCTTCACACTTCATTAAGTTTTTGAAATACTAAGGTAATCCCAACATACCTCTCAACTTCTTAGTGAAAGAAATCTAGACAAAGTCATAAATAAAAGTGGGACAAAGGCCCAACAATAGGGTCATTTTTAAATATTGCTCCTATAAACTTAGAAAGTTGATATAATGACAGGTTTTGCATTAGCATGAATTTTCTGAAGGGTATGAAGTCTAAAACTCAAACGGCTGTCATAATTTTCTAACTTCAGTCTCTAATGATTTGCCACTAATTTGCCAGAAAACCACAATTTTATGAAAAATGGACCAAAAATATGAAACAAAAATCTGGACATTCTGTGAAAATCTGTACAGTTGAGAAGTATGATATCCCACTGAAGCTGGGCAGTACATCTAGCTAAGCCACAGGTTACTTACATTTTATTTGAAGGATGAGTTAGAGTAAAGACTGAGTGACCTAGGGCCAGTTCTTCCTTAAGTGGCTGCTTATTATTACCTTGGAAAATGCCAACAACCGCACTTAGAGCACACTGAAGCTCTACAGATGCTGTAGTGTTTGTGTGCACATAAACATGCTGCAAATACAGTGGTATCATATCAAGTTCATGTCATAGTGGGGATGTAGTAGGCCACTTGAAAATCCTCTCAAAGTCTGTGGTGTGACAGAATGGCCACTCTGACTTCCACATTCCCAACTGTCTTATCTCTGCCCAGCTGGTTAAACCTATACCTTACCACAGGCAGTATTTTGTCCCAGTGAATGGGCTCTTACCAGGTGTATGCTTTTATAGGGATATTCCAGGAAAGGTAAGAGGAAGCATGACTGGCTCAATTGTATGCTTGGAGAGGAGACTTCCACAGGGAAACAGGTTAAGCTTCATAATGAAGTTCCTGAAATATGAAAAACTTATTTTACAAACAACAAATGTGGTTCTTTTTGTGTAGACAGCTATAAAACCCGGTCTTCCCACCCAATTATTACAGTACGCAGCCCACTCCCTCAAGCCTGTAGCACTTTATAATGACAGTGGTGGCTGTCTTCTAAGAACCAAGGCCCTGACTGCCGTCTTCATTATTATCTCCTGTATGTCTACTATGACATAGTTACTGTAAATTCTGTCCCTCTCTGTGTCACACACACACACACACACACACACACACACACACACACACACACACACACACACACACACACACACACACGCACACACACGCACACACACACACACACACACACACACACACACACACACACACGCACACACACACACACACGCACACACGCACACACACACACACACACACACACACACACACACACACACACACACACACACACACACACACACACACACACACACATTCACACTGCCATCACATCGACTTAAGACTTGCTTCTCCTTTTTCAGCTCAGCTCGGGGCGTGCTGTCACTTACTCTGGAGATGATCAGCAATAAAACTTAAGCACTGTATTGTTGCACTATTTCTGTGAGAATTTAAACAAATAGAAATAACCCAAATAAACTAAGTTTTGAACAAGAGTTTCAATTTTGTTTCTTTGTAATACCACCACAAAAAAGTAAAACGTTTTTTTCTGTCAGTGAGCATTTCTCTGCCAAAGAAGCATGTTACGTAGCAACTGGAAAATTGCTACCTATGAAAGAGCTAAACAAAACATTGTTATGCTTCAGAAGGTGAGGACCTAAGATGAAATTATTGTAAAAAATAATTAATTACTGAAGTTATGAGTGGTATTTACTTGAACAAATGGTGAGGAAGTTGCAAATATTAATTATTTTGTGTACAGCTTTTCATGTTGTTGTTATGGATCAGAATCATTAGCCATAAGGTTATCTTTGCACAGCTCTTTGCCCCATTGTAATTCTGCAAATCGCACTATAAGAGAGAGAGAAAAAATTAGATGTATTCTACATGTGTAAAACTTTTCAATGTCATTTATCTTAACTAACAAAAACTGTCCAAAATCCCTTGGAACCAGAAGAAAACTACAACCAAAAAAACAAAACCACTGGCAGCACAGAGATGATATAAACTTATTAGCATAGTCCAACGTTTAATCAACGCTTTCGTCAACAGACTTCTTCAGAAAACAAAATTCATATCCACAAACATCAGTTTATATATAATCAAAACTATCTACTACCCATTAACCACTCATTAAACAATAAAACAATTAACCAATCACAGACTTAAAACCATGAAAAACATTAGATAGTTTCCTATCTATTAAAAAACACTTAATATTAATGACATCATTTAAGCCGGGGGGGGGGGGGTTATGTGCAGCCAGCTTGATTTGCCATTCTTTTCTTTCTACTTTGTTTTTAAGGTTTCCACCTCTCTTATCCTGGCAAATACATAAGTTCCGTAGTTTTTGGTGGTAACAAATGATGGAAAACCTGTATGTAAATTTTCTAATAGCTGTTTAATATAACCCTTCTTCTTATATACAAAACCACTGCCCAAAATAGAAAGTAAGTCTCTCTTACCTTCAATAACTTTCCAGTTATTATTTATAACTCCCCTAATCATTGGACTATCTACAGTCATAACCAAACAACACATAGGCAAATACATATCCTGATTACCCAAGTAATTGTTGCCATCTTTCTTATTTTTAAACCCTTTTAATAATATATGTGGAAACTGCATAATTCTTTTGATCTGGATTTCTTGAGCTGTGTGTAGTAACAAATCAAGAGAATATCCCCTTTCTAAAAACAAACCAGTAATAAAAGCTGTTTCATCCACAAAATCACAATCTCTACTAACCATTCTTGAGACCCTGATGAACTGCCCCCTGGGGATATTCTTGCGGTTGTTTTTGCAGTGTAAGTAACTATTAACAAATGTGCTTTTCCTATGTATTTTACTAAAAAAACAACCATTATTACTATCCCAGCCCAACTCAACATCCAGAAAATTGACCTTCTGACCCACATCACTCACTGTAAAGGACAAAAAGTCACAACTACTAGTAATTTCTTTTAGTAATATTTCATAAGAGGAGGCAGAGCCTTTAACAATAAAAAAACAGATTGTCAACAAACCGACAATAAAACACTATATCGGAAAAACTTTTTTTATCATTTATCTTAATTTGATAAGTTAGTACAATATTAAAAAAATACCCAAATTTTGACCACACAGTTTGACTTTTGATTAATGTTGCTTCCTAGTTTGGAAGATTTTCAATATACTGAAATGCATTATATACATGTGACAGCTGTCATTTCTCGCATCCTGTTTAAATATATTACCACAAATGGAATGGTTTTTTCACTTTTCAAATCATCTTGTGCATTCTTGAAATCACATGCACAAAGGAAGTAAAATATGTCCATATTGATAATATGTCACCATAACCATGCATTGTTGAAGTCTTAAGGTTAAAGAAGAAACTATCCTGCTGGGCGACCTAAACCTAGACTGGCTAGCCTGCAACTCCAACAATCCCACAAACCATATTAACTTATTTGGATTCTCGCAACTAATCCAAGAACCCACCAGAGTTGACAAAAAATCAAAAAAAAAATTCCATTCTCAATTGGACTTTACTTAATTTCCCCAAAGAAGATTATCATGTGGGCTGCCTACCTGATGAACTGAGTGACCACTGCCCCACATTCCTCCTTCGTAAACAGGTAAACATACCCAAATCCATATTGTATAAGGAAACTAGAGATGAACACAAGGCAAATCCAGAAATTCTTTACAGCATGTCACAACAATGTAACTGGCACCCACTACAAACTCTAGCATTAAACCAGGCAGTTGAGTTTTTCAGTAGTACTTGTATGAATGTTCTAAATACAGTAGCTCCTATCAGAAAACTTAGAACAAAAGTTAACTATGCCCCTTGGCTAAATAGGACCACAAAAGCCTTACTAAAAGCCAGAGACAATGCCTGGAATATCTGGAAAAAGAATAATACTAGCCAAGATAGACAAAAATATCAACAACTTCAGAATCAGGCCAAAAAGCAAACAAAAATGGGTAAACAAAACTACTTTGTAGGTATCCAAAGCAAACATTCCAAAAAAACCCAAAAGTTCTGGCAAGCTATCAATTCCCTACTAAAACCAGGCAAATCTACCACTCCAGCTCCCAACACCAATACTAATAATGACAGCATAACTTCTCAATTTAACCATCACTTCACAGATTAGATTCTCTCAATATCTACCCAGCTTTCTAACAATAACTCTATATTCACCCCAACTATAGACCACAATAATATACCCTCCTTTATACTCTCACCTGTACCAACCTTCACAGTTAAAAAGCTACTCTCAAAACTAAAACCCACCACTCTCGCAGCAGATGGTCTACCCACTAATTTCCTAAAATTAGCTGCAGAGTCCATTGCCTACCCTGTCTTAATTCTTATAAACCGCTCCATAAAAGAAGCTTACATCCCCAAACTATGGAAAGTGTCATATATTATTCCCCTACACAAAGGTGGCAACTCCCATGAGCTATCAAACTGCCACCCCATTCCTATCCTATCCCCCATTTCCAAGCTCCTGGAGAAATGTATTCACACCCAAGTGATGCACTTCTTAACCTCACATAATCTCCTCTTCTTCGCACAGAATGGCTTCCGCCCAAACCATAGTACAACCACTGCTCTTCTTTCCTTTACCAACCTGGTTAACCATCTCAGAAACAGCAACAACATCATATCAGCCATATTCTTAGATCTATCTAAAGCGTTTGACATGATCTCGCATAACCTACTTTTGAACACTCTATCCACCATGTCCTTTGCCTGCTCCACTACTTTCTAGTTCAAAAACAATCTCTCTGATAGAAAACAATCAGTCAAATGGCAAGGTGTACTATCACCTCTACTACCAACTACTATAGGTGTTCCACAAGGATCAATACTGTGTCCTCTGCTAGTCACCATTTTCACCAACAAACTACATACCTCAACCCTGCATGCATCACTTATACAATACGCAGATGACTCATCCAAATCTGCTCAGCCCCATCCATAACCACTCTTCAAAAGTGTACCCAAGAATAATTTTGCTCCTTGGAAAAGTGGATTACTGATATCCAACTGATTCTAAAACCCAACAAGACCAAATTACTTCTTCTCACCCCCAACAAATCCAGAACCACACCTCCTTCCTTGACTATCACCTTCAAAAATGGCACCACAATCTCTCCCTACCCCCATACTAAGCTCCTCTGTGTTGAAATAGATAAGGATCTTAACTTTGATGTCCATCTCTCTCAAACCATTAAAAAGGTACATAAAAAATTAGGAACTTTATACAAACTCAAACATTTCCTATCAGACCAAGCACGAATCACCCTAGCCAAAACCCACCTTTTGTCTACCCTAATGTATGCATCACCAGTCCTAGCCCACATCAGGAAAACAGACCTAAACAAACTAGAATCATGTTACAATAAAATTGCAAAATTCGCCAATAACTCCACTTTTAGAAGCCATCACAGTCTTGCCCTAAAGGATCTACAGTGGTTAGAACTCCCTCAGTTAATTGGTTACCACCAACTAGTGCTCACCTTCAACATACTAAAAAATCCCCACAAAACTCCAGCCCTAAACTTACTAGTAAACCAATATTCAGCAAACCATCCTCTATGCTCATTCAACAAAACCCTGCTCTGTATATCCAAAGTCAACAATACTGCAGGGAAAGCTCTTTTCTCTCATACCATCGCTAGGAAATGGAATAACCTCCCCAAAATATTTCTTCAGCACCATCTATCTCACTGTTCAAAAAGTTACTTAAGTCACACCTCTTGCAATCCTGGCTCTGTTTTTGCATCTGTCCTCCGATTCTTGCTACATTCCTCTCCTCACTGCTTACTCTCTATTATACAGTACTCAAATACTCTCATACAGGGCCTACTATGTATCAATTATTACGTCCTGTGTGATGTGTCTTTTGATTGAATCAGTTAATGTGAGTCTTTTCTCCCAAATATTGCCATCCAGAGTCTACTATGTATAAATTAAGCTTGCTTGGAACAAACCATTGTATGATATATCTTATTGATTGAACATTTACCACTGTACATATTGTTTGATGTGGAGCTTTTCTCCCCGAGCCTCCGCTGTAAATGGACCTCGTTCCAGTCAGACTTTCCCGGTAAACAAATGTAAAATAAAATAAATAAAAATAAATAAATAAATAATTAAACTGTTCAGTGGTTTCAGAGTTATGACCAAACTTTGTCTGGGGACTACAGCCTAATAACATTGCCAGGTTTCAGTGTATTCTTAAAAATATATAAATTAAAAAACAATTCTGTGTGGCCATTTTTTCTGAGATCTTCACATGTGAGGACTGATATTTGGCAAATCAAGCAAGAATGTACTTTCTACTCTAATAGAAGCGTTTGCTATAACTTTATAAAATGACATTATTTGCCTTTTTTCAGTATTTATTGTCTGCAGTCAAGTTAGAGTGTAGTAAACAGAGCCTAAAGTGTTGGGAGGTTGCATTAATAAAATTTGCTGAGGTCACAATGTTATTTCAGTTATTTGAATTCAGCATCTTCACTATTACAGTTGTGAGTAGTTGCTCATCTAAATTAGCAGCATACTCATGTCCACTATTAATAACCACATCTTGTTTAATTAATTATTCAAAACCAAAACATTTGAAACCTTGGAAGGTCAGTAGTCAAAATGATGACAGTCTCAAGATAGTAAAACAAAAGGATAAAACAACCTTACACCCCGAATCTGAGAGAAAGCTCCCACACCTCTGACCTGTATATGTATACCAAAGCTGAGATTACATAAATGTGGAATAGAGGAAGAAATTGAGGGCACAATACTCGATTTTCTCTCTTCTCAAGTGTAGTTGCCATGACTAGATGCCAGCAGTTCAATTTCTAAGTGTTGATCAACTAACCACCAAACAAACATTAGGGTAGCCAGCATAGTTATTTCTGTGCTGTATGCCATGGCTGTGACAACTGTCATTGTACAATTCACATTCAGTGTAAATCAGTACTTGGTAATGACAAAACTATTGTTTCTTTTCGCTTAGGCCTACTGCTCATCAGAGATCTTACGCTACATATCTACTGTCTATTCATAAAGTCTTATTTAGTCTTGGTTGCAGCTTAGGTCATACTGTCACTGTCCAGAAGAGTCACAGTGACTTTTGTAGATCATGAGATGAGAAAGCAACATGCCTGTCATGCATCATAAAGTATAGCAATTAAATGAAGAGTTTACTACTTTTAAGTAGACAGTGTATCTACCAAGTCCTGATTTTACTGCTCTCACTTGTTGCTGACGAATCAGCCACTGCCGACAACATGTGAAGATTCCCTGCAGTATGTTGTCTACATCAGGAATATGGGTGCAGTTTTTGCAGTAATGCCTCAGCTCCACCAGTGGTTAAGAGCATAGGAGATTGATCCTGTGTTACAATGTATGGTGCTTCACAGCCAGCAACAGCAAGTTTAACTATACTGTATGATTCTCTATGATACCTGAGAGAATTTCGTCTGTAATACAACATTGTCACGTATTTTTGGGTGAAAGTTACCATCTAAACAGTACTTTTCTAAACATCTGCAATGTTATCCACTATTCATGCTTCAATGTTTAAACACCTACATTTACTACAGAGTTACTTTTGGTTGTCTGAAGATTTCAGATGTATTGTGATTTATTAATGCTTTGTTTGGTTACTACAATATGAAGTCTTTTTACAGAGAATTCAGAAAAGCATAATTTTCTTTAACTAATTCTCTGTTTTTCCTGTTTCCATTTTAGTCGTTCCTCGTATGGAAGGCTTTTGGATGACCAAGACTATGGCTCATGGGGAAATTATAACAACCCTTTATATGATGACTCTTAAGTGGACATTCTTGGAGATGCCAGGACTGCAAGTGTAATCTCATTCTGGACAATTAAGCTAATGACTCAAATTGGACTTAACTTTTTTTTTTACCTCTCCGGCTCTCTGATATGGGAGGTATATTTTACAAATATTCCTCTGTGTATGACATAAGCTCTTGAATATCTGAAAATAAACTAGACACAGCTGGTTAAAAGTGTCAGTTTTGTAACCAAAGTTTTATGTGAAAAAAGCAAGCGTTACCATCCAGATGACAGAATTGTATTCAGACACTTGTAGTACTTGCTACTGAAATATGGCCATGCTTTTCATTTTAGCTTTAGACAAAGTTGCTAATGATGATGTATGCCAGGTACCCATTTTGTATTGAAAAAAAATTCTCCCATTTGGCTGGATAATTAATGCCCAGTTTGTTTATGTTTGTACTCATTTTTTTCACTGAGATTGCTGTCATATATAAAGTGGCATTTAGAGGCACAAGCCTCATTAATTTATGGATGGTAGTACTGTACAATATGCAAGGTACAGGAGACAGTATGCCATATCATTAGCAAGTACGGTTGTATTTGTAAGGCTTATCTTTTGACAATAACTTTATATTTTTATTTTAGTTCTTGCAGTCTTTTGCGCTATTATCATTCTGTCATTTACTGTGACACTATTTATTTTATCACTGGGTGCAATGCTTCATTTTTTGTTTTTCTTTTAGTTGTTACAAATTTAAGATTTCTGGGTGCAATGTTTCATTTTTTTTTAGGTTGTTCCAAATTTAAGATTTAGTATATCTTGATAAACCTGAGTGCTTGTGTTGATAATGTACATTGTATACTCCGTAGTGGAATCCCACAAGACAGTTGCCTTAACTGGATATTTTCTGTATGTCGAAGAAGTAAGGTATAGACTCTAGAGTCAAAATGCAGAAATTAATGTCAAAATGTTCCCCTGGTATGTGTGTGCAGAGAGCTCACACACACAGAGTGGAGAAGCAGAGCTTTACAATACCACTTTAGTAACAACACTGACACATCGCATTAGCAGCTTGATGGTTACTTGCACTGAATCTTTATAAAACATTCTGAATGCTGAACGTAAATGACCATAAATGAGTGAGCATATTAGCAGCTATCAACTGGTGTCTAATCAGAGCTGTAGAGCACAATCAACCTTTCACACATGAGAGTGACTCGACACCTGGTTTTACCAGAGGAGCTCAACTGTATGCATTAAAATGCAGTCTGATGAAGAGCCACAAATCTGTACATAGTGGATTCACTCATTCAGCCTGTTGTAGACAGTCAGTGCTGAGTCTCATAACTAAGAGTCAACAACTGAATAGCACAAATAGTACAACAGAAAATGCTTAGGTGGGAATCTCTTATAGTTAGGATTAAAAAAAACTGTTAACTGAAAGTGATGGAACTTACTGCAGTACACAGTAAAAAAAGGTTGGCACATCATGAAGTTGCAGCATTTTTAAGAGATCAAAATCCTAATTTGCAAAAACATCATGATTAATTTAATCACAGTAGTAATTCACATTTGTCTTTCGTGCAGTGAGATGTTTCTTTTCTGTAATAGCTCCCAAATAAACTTTCTAGAAGCATTTTTATAATTTATTATGTGGAAGGCAGAAACATAGGTAGCTGAGCCAAGGTATTTTTGAATTTGACTAAGAAGCAGGTAAACAATGCATTTTAGCTGATCATCTAATTCCCAGTCTTTTGTCACGTGTGCATTCAGACACTGATTCCACTGTAATACACTATGTTTAATGCTAATAATATATGTCTGAAGTGGTTTAATCACAGGCGTTTAGTGTAGATGGGCAGAGTGCTGTGTTATCGCTGAAATATTAGAAGGTATAGAGTTATGTATTAATAGTGGAGATTGGGAACACAGATTTCCACCTTTACACCTACACACACATTAAACCTTTAGATTAATGTCAGATATTACTGTGCTGGTGTTTCATGTTTCAGTGTTTGTGCACCTTAGCTGTTGGCATATTGAGCTTTGCATTTATAACTGTTGTATGGCACAGGAATGCAGAGTTATTCACACTAAAATGGAACACTGTCCAAACTTTGCCTCACATTTTTCACTAGGCATCATCAGAAGTTTTCAGGTCTAGCAGATACTACATAACATGTACAATTAGTGACATTTAATTTCAGAGGAGATTAAAGAATCTGACTTGGTATATACTCCCTGGTTTGGAAGTAGTAGATTAGTCAGTTGAAGTGTAAATATGGTCATAATGTTTGCTTCTGTAAGGATACACACTTTTGAAAGGTGCCACTAAAAATTATTTTCTAGCTGAAGAAGAAGAATTAAAGGAATAATGTTCACATCGCAAGGGAGAGAAATGAGACAGTTTCAATGGTAATTTTAGGAAATGTTCTTTCACAGAGAAGGTGGTGGATAGATGGATTTGACTAGTAACTGAATGGAAATTGACAAACTCTTGGGACATATAGCATAAAATACTGAATTCTATTATTTAGCTAGGCACAAGCATAAAACCTAGTGATGTTATACTTCTACTGACACATTCATATCATCCTTATCATTCATTCATTATGGCCTACACTAGCTGTAGCAGTTTATTTTGTTAAACACAGAAAAACTTCAGAACTTTACATCTCAATACTTTTGTAGAAAAATAATTCCAAACGTGAAATGAGTGCTAGGAGTGGAAAACTTTTTCTGGTTAAGTTTTATATTAATATAATCTCCTGAATGAATGGCCTTTTACTCACTAAACTTGTCTCTCTGTCCATTATGTTATATTTGTACGCAGCTTAATGACTTCTGAAAGTCTCAGGTAGCATGTGAATGTCTAAAAAGGCTCAGTTTACTTAAGTACTGCCACACCAGTTTCTTTGTAATTTGTCCAGTAAGTTGATTTATTTATTTATTTTGACATTTGTTAACTGAGATAATCCAACTGGGTCCACAGTACCTGTTTTTAGTGGAGGCTCGAGGAGAAAAGCTCCACAATGAGACATTAAGGTACACATTTTGACATTTAGTTCCACAGCAGAGATAGATTAGCATATTTACAACACAGTGTTTTGTTAAGACTTACATTGCACATTTACAACACAGTGTTAAGACATTACATAATACATTACAAATGGAATGGAGTTAAAATGTCTTATTGCTTAGAGATTTGAACAGCCAGTTGAAATGGAGAAATAGAGAAAGGCACACGATTAACGACACAGTTTCTAGATTTTTTTTTGTCAGCAGAAGGAAATCACCTGGAGAAAAATATTGTATTAACACTTGGAAAAGAAATCATACTTGCTTTCTAAATTTGTGTTTCTTCTTTTGAATATTAAAGTGGAATCACCTGACTCCACAACCATCCAGCTCTGCTTCCAATGGAACTTGCTGGAAAGTGATAGGATGCTACACGGATAAACGGATTGGTTTTATATGGAGTGTTATTCTGAAGTACACTTTGAAGCAGACGACAGTGCAGATATCTGAGCTTGAGGACATAGCTGTCATAGTCTGAAATACCACCAGAATAATTAGCCAATGTTTGTGAGGTAACCTGAGAACATGGAACAAGCTGGAGAACACAGAGAAATGTGAAACCCTGAATCTCATCAACAAGCTGTCAAAAGGAACAGCAAAGGCTGTTATTTCCATTCTGTAGTAAAGTATGTTTCCCTCTCTCTATATACATGTTGTACAAACATTTTATAAGTAAATATTTTAAAGCATTTATCACACAAGCATTTCATTTTTCTAAGCAGTGTATTATTATGCTGTAACCTAGGGACTGGGATGTAATGCTGCACAGACTTTTAGGGATCATGGAGCCCTTTACTTAAAAAATGTAAATGTGATGCACCCTCCCTTTATTTGTTTTACTTGCTCGTTGTGGACCAGAGATATCTGGCAACTGACAATGTTCAGTATTACTCATCAGTTATTTTAAGTAAAGGACTAACAGAACTGTTAACACTTTGTTCCATTTGTCCCCATTTTCACTGTTTTTTTACACTTCATTCTGTTTGTGCACATCAGTAAAGACATTTGACGTATTCTATATGGCACATGCTATACCAGTGTAATACTGTAAAATAATATCATAGCATCAAAGCCATACTTGTGCACATGTTATGAGTGCACGGTGCCACATTTACACACACACACGCACACAGACACCCACCCACACACACACACACACACACACACACACACACACACACACACACACACGCGCGCGCGCGCGCATTTGAAAAAAAATGATGGCAAGTCTTCCCAAGACATGATACATGGATTAGTGGCCTTAAATTGCCCCCAAGTGTGTGAGGTATGTATATAGTGTGGCAGAAAGGCTTGGCAATGCCAGAAGCCCACAGGGTCAATATTGGAGTCAGATGTGACTCAGCAGCATTGGACATATAGATGGATGGAGGTTTGAACAAATGTAAGGCATGCACACACGCATTAGTGCCATTGAGCTAAAAGCCTTTTTTAATGGGCAGACAAGAAGTGCAGATCCAGAAAGTAATCTTAAGCAATATATATATATATATATATATATATATATATATATATATATATATATATATATATATATATATATATATATATATATATATATATATATATATATATATATATATATATATATACTGACATAACAAAATATAGCCACTCACAATGTGGACACCAAAATATGTAACTCAAAATGCTTACATTAACTTAATAGAAAAAATAGACACTGCACTTTTCAATCAGTTTACAATAAATAAAATAAAAAAGGCATGATTTGCCTGAATAGTTTTACTGTTATGGAAAGATTTTTTTATAAGGTAAGGTGGAGGATTAGGGTTAATGGCAGGATTATCATGCATTTGTAGTGTGTGCAGGAGGCCTTTGTCACTCCTCTGCATACCTTACAAGTGCATGCTAACCTTAACTTTGTCTCCTGCTCCCAATTCTAATCCCACACCTTACCTTAGAAAAACAATTTCTGCAACAATACTAACATACAAGACAGGCTCAGACATACACAAAACAAAAACCCATCCACAACACTAAAGCCATCACCTTACCTAACCCTTACCCAAACTCTAACCAGTGAACACTCGCACATACTCCCACCCCTCACTTACCTGTATGTCAACATTCTTAAATGTAGATAAAAAAGAGATATCAACATTCTGATAGGGCCTTTATTAGTGACAGCATTATGAAATGTTAGCATTATTAATGGCAACCAGCAAAAGGTGAAGGGGGTTGAGAGAAAAATAGTTAAAAAGGCATTTGGAGAAATGTGAAGCAACAGGAATGTAAATAAGGTATGGCATGACCATATAATCTATGTTATTGCTAGTAACGTTAAATAATGCCACAACAGCAAAAAGGTTAACATTCATTTTGTGGAACATCATACCCATCGCTAACTACAAAACACCTACATTTGATGTGCTCTTCGAAATATGTCTTTATTTTAAAATAAATAAGCTACAAGCAATAAAGTTCTATATACCAGACAGAGTAGAGTTTATTGACTAATTGCAGAATCCCTGAAGTTTTGTAACACTTTTTAAACTTAACCATGGAAACTGCACTTAGAGAATTTGCGGTATCCAGAGTGTGAGCACATATGACAGTAACTGCAGATTGCATATGAGGATTTAGTATGCAGCTTTTGCTCTGCAAAGAGCTACATGTAGGTAAGCTTAGTGTAAAATGCATCACAGCCCAGGAATTTCTGGCCAGTGCAGTATTCTGCAGCACATGACCCAGAAACATGTAAGCCGCGGTGGTTCAGCGGTAACGTTGTTGCCTCACAGCAAGAGGTTCTCCCATTCAATTCTTGGCTGGAGTGCCTTTTGTGTGGAGTCTGCATGTCCTCCCCGCAGTCGAGTGGCATTTGAAAGACATGCTTAGAATGGGCATGCCTTCGTTGAAGGTTGGGCTTCGAGCTGGCACCTTGGCACCCGCAAAAAAAATCTACTGCCAATCATTAGCGGACCGGAGTTCTGCTGTGGTGACCCCTAACCAGGTAAAGCCGAAAGAACAACAACATGATCTAGAAACATCTGAACTAGCCAAGTTCTATGAATTCTGTCTTCTTTAGCACCCTTATGCTGCTATTTGATACACTGTCCTTTTCTGTCTCCCGCTGATACTATCTTCCCTGTTCTTTTTGCTGTTAGTTTTTAACAGTCACTGGTATTGTTGTCTCCTAGTCTATTAAGACATTTTTACTTACCTTTTGGTAATCCTGACTGTTTTCCTGCAGGACTCAGTTTGATCGTCCTCTGTTTTGCCTCACTATAGTCGGTATCACTTCAGTTACCACCCTACCTCCATTACCACGTAACTTTAACATCACTTCCTTTCTATTGGACCTACCCCTCCCTATACAAACTCTAACGTATCACAAGATTCCTAACTCCTCACACCTGCAACAACATAACCATCTCACTAATAATCACTCACAGGCTCTCACCCCTCCCAACCACATGAATTACATCTGCTGTTCATACTGTTAGATGCACCTACATGTCATTATTAATGTATTTAGTTATATTCTGCTCTGTATACCTCTGACTGACTTTAGATATCACTGGTACTTCTCTAGTTCCTTTCTCATTATTACATAAATAGAATTAACTAATAAGACAAATCTTCTCCAATTACTTCTCATCATTAACTTCACCTCTGCCTCTCTCCACTTCATACTATACCTCCAAAATTTCACATTTGCCAAAGCATCATGTCCCTTTCTGCTGCTACTAACATCCTGTCTAACAAATTATCACTGCATAATTTCATCTTTGTACACCTCTCCTACTGCAGTTTACTCCACACACTATGAGATCAGGATTAGCCATACCAATATTATCTCCTTGCCTTTTTAATCTTTCACCTTGTCTTTATTTTAAGCACAAAATATTTCATTGCCACCACTTTACTCAAAAATAAACTCATACAGTTCCCCTCTAAATCAATACACTATCTCTCAAAGATCCCACAGTGTGGTGATATCCAACCCAGCCCAGGCCCTGAAAACTCATCAATTAAACTAAATAGTAAAGAACCACTCTTACAAGATTTTGACCTAACTAGCCCTCCTTCAACTAGCACCTCAAGCTATACCTCTTACCAGCTGTACTGCCCTATTTTTAGACACCTATGTATCCATGATAATAAAACTAGCACATCAAATCCCTCATCTCATCATTCCTTCACTTGTCTTCCAAAAAATGAATATTATCACTATTAACCTCCATAGCATTTATAACAAAATTACAAAACTACATGCCCGGATACCACAGTATAACTGATGTTCTTACCATCACAGAAACCTAGCTTAAGCCTAACGTTAAAGATTTTGAATTACTCCCTGTAGGCTACAATATTATTGGAGTTGATAGGCCCCACAAGGAAGCAGAAAGGGTAGCCTTAATTTATCCCATTTCATACAATCTGTCTCCTTATTCACACAATATCCCAAAATCCAAAATGCAGAAATATTAGTATCACCACAAAAGCTTAACAATAAAAAATAGCTATGTTTTGTTACAGTCGATATCCCACCTGGAAATAATATGACAAGTAATGTACCTTATTAAAAAGTCATACTAGGAGATGTAAATATCAACTTGCCAAAACCTTATGTCAGACTTCCCTACAGCTAGTATAAACCTTTATGGTTACACCCAACGTATCCAAACATATACTATATTTAATAATACAAAAAGTATAGGCACAATCCTAGGCTGGACACTGGTCTCTGATTATAGTAAATTTTCAACCTCTGGAACATATCCACACTCACTTAGTGACCACCTTCCAGCTTATACACATAGAAATACCACTCACCAACTTAAAACATTCTGAAACCTTTCTAAATTCAATAAAGACTTCTTCATCAGTACATTCAAAGCTCTTAAACTGGCTGCCCTGAAAACTCTTCCACTAGAAGAGGAAATCGATACTGTTAACAATTTATTCTTAAATACTCTAAACAGCCATGCCCCACTCTGCAAAAAAGAGTGAAATTTAATCATGCACCAAGGCTCACTACCCAGACAACAATTACAATGTCTAACAGAGAGAAAGATTGGAAAGAATGTCTTAAACTTAAAACTTCCTATAACCTAAAACTTTATAGACAATTGAGCAATCTAAGTAAAATCAAGTTAACATAGATAAAAAATAGTATAGCTATCTACAACGTCAACACCAAAATTAACCCAAAACTTCTGGGCATCAGTTCATAACCTGTTATATCCGGGCTCAGACAAGGAGCCCAGTTTTTCTCAAAATAGTTCTTCACAAGAAATTGTAGCCTTATTCAATACTTACTTCATAGGAAACATTACCTCCTTAACTAAAAAGTCTTCACCCCCTTCCAATACTTCTGTAGCTCTACCATAACTTCCAATCATAGTTATTCAGCTAACAATAGATTTGACCAAAACCAACATTCTCCATACATCACACACACTACCTCTTATTTTACTCTGCCATAGCATCAGCACATGAACCTAATTCTCCCTGTATAACCATTTCTAGCAACTTCCACTTACAACCTGTCTCCACATCAATGATAAAAAAGCTTCTACTTAAACTCAAAACTCAAACCTTGTCCCACTGTAGCTGACAACCTTCCATCTGAATACCTAAAGTTAGCTGCCAATGTCATAACATACCCAGTCTTTATCCATTTCAATACATCAATAGCTGAATCGTATGTACCTTCACTATGGAAAAAATCCTATATTATCCCTCTTCATGGTGGTATCTCTGCTCATATCTCTAACCTTTAGCCTATTGGTGCCCCTCTTTTAACAAACCTACAATCATCTCTCAAAACAAAACTATCCACTTGTTATAATAAAATAGCCAGATTCGCCACTAGCAACAAATCTTCAACCCATCACTGTGCACCACTCCACAAACTAAATTGGCTTGAACTTCCCAACTACCTCTCCTATACTCAGCTCACCTATGCACACAAACTAATTTTTCAGCCATCCCTCTGTCCCTCCCTGTCCACTACCTTTAAAATACACCACATACAAAGACTTCTCAGATCTACTAATCAAAACCTAATAGAAGTCTACAGACCCCTTCGTCACCCAGGACAAAACCTCCTGTCCTTTTCCTTAGCACGCCTATGGAACTCCCTCCCTCCATTCGTACCATCTCTAGCCTCCCTACCTTTAAAAAAATCGCTCCATTCCCACCTAACATCCACATGGGAATGCTCCTGCTCCCACCCCACATAATCATTCTCCACTTTCTACAGTCTTCCATCTCATACATTCTTTATTGAAGCTAGTAATCAATGTTTTAATTATACCTACCAATCTGAAAGCCTTCTGCATCTATCTACTCACTTCCTAATCCTACTTGAACAATGCTCTTCACAAAAAAAAAATAATAATAATAATTTTGTTTTTAGTATTTTTGATTGTAACCTCAGTATTTTGTTATGTCTTGTAATCAGAAATTGTTTGAAATGTAAATCTCTGTAATCTTTGTGTAATCTGTGTTGGAGCTTTTCTCCCCAGGACTCCATTGAAAAAGGGTTCTTTTGGCCCAATGGACTATCCTGGTTAACCAACTCCAAATAAATAAAAATAAATATTGCATTATGTATTATCACCTCCCTTAAGCAACTCCTCCACTATCTTGTACAGAAATGGCTCTTAACATCCACCCAACATGGCTTCTGCTCAAAATATAGTACAACTACTGCCCTCCTATCATTCACTGACACCGTAAACAAATACAGGGACTCAGTCAAACTTGTTTCCTTCTATTCCTTGACATGTCAAAAGCCTTCAATACAGTTTCTCACCCTGAACTTCTGTATAAACTGTCTCAACCTGGATTATCCCTCCTCCTCTTTATTACTGTGATTCAATAGCTATTTAACTGACATGCTCCAGTCTGTATGTCTCCATACCTGGTATGCCCCAAGGATCTACTGTTGGTCCCCATGCTCTGTAATATCTTTATCACTGACCTCTATATCTCAGTAGGTTCAGCCTCTCTTATACAATATGCTGATTATTCCACACTTCTGTCTGCATATAATAACCTGCCTCACCTCCTCCAAATCATGCAAGAAGCATTTTCATTGGTTGAGAAATAGCTCTATAATGCCCAACTACTACTCAGCCCTAAAAAATACAGTTACTGCCATTTTTCCCCAAATTGCACATGCGTGTTAAAGCAAATTTCAAAATCTTTTCACTAAACAAAACTGAAATTAAAGTAGTCTCCCATACAAAACTTCTTGGAGTGATTATATATAAATCTGACCTGCATACTCAAAATATTATAAAAAAGACTCACCAAAAATTAGAAATGCATAAAATTTTCTTGGCAACACCACCAAAACTACTCTCGCTACTACCTACCTTCCTTCATCTCTCTTATATGGTATACTCATCCTAACCAACCTTCAGGCTACCGTTAAAAATAAACTGGAGGCATGCTATAATAATAATATAATAAGGTTGCAAAATTTGCCTGAAACAAATAATACCGCAGCCATCACTGTATTGCTGTTAAGGCTTTGAATTAGCTCAAACTACATACAGCTTATCTCCACACACAACATTATTCACAAAGCCGATGGCTGCCCTGATTTTACTCCTGTTCTCCATTCCTAACCCCCTAATAGACTACTTCAATTTAATGAACAACATCTTCTTAGAATATATAAACCCCACAAATCCACTGGCCAAAGTCTGTTCTCGTACTCTGTCACTAAAACTTGGAATTTTATCCCTCTGCAAATTAGATCTATCTCTAACCTCTCCAGCTTCAAACAACTACTAAAAGACTACTTAAATAAAAGTTGGTTCCACTCCTGCACTACCCCAGGCTGAACTAGTCCTACCCTCCTTCCAGCACCAGCATATTTTGATTATGTTCAGACAGAAGGAATCAGTAAAATATTTTTCTTAGACAAAGCACAAATAGATTTTTGCCTAGGCTATATTATCTGGTCATCTCTGTTCCAAAAAGTGTACTTAGTGTATTTAATGTTATCTCTATAAACTGCAACTTGTGAATAATTTATCTGTTGAAGATGTTCTTTTTCAGTTTGTTATGTCTGTCCAAATATTTGCGCTATTTATAGGTTTACACTGTTTGAACTTATGCTGATTTTTTCCATAGCTATGTCATTCTTTTGTATTAATCTTTGTAGCAAATTTATTTAACGGTCACTGTATTATGTCAATGTGGAGCTTTTCGACTCAGGCCTGTGCTGAAAATGTGATATTATCCCAGTTGAACTTTCTTGGTAAACAAATGTCAAATAAATAAAAAGGCAGCCTTTACTGTGGTCAGGTTAACCTACTGCATCAAAATTATAATCATTTCTTCATAGAAAAGAAATAAGAGAAGTATAGTTCTAGTGAAAAGCAGTTTATTTTTTTTGAAAGGGATTATTTTAGCCATTGTACAAAACCACCGTAGTTTCTCCATCTTTCCATTGTTGTCATACACATCACAGGAGAAGGGTATCTGTTGTCAAGCCAGAAAACTAATATTTGAGTTTTAAAAGTATTTCAGTGCATGCAGAGCTAATTCCACAATTATCATGAAAGAGCTGAGAATTAATTTACTATGTGAACCAGTGCTCAAGCTCTCAGACAGAGTGCAGGGCCCAACCCTGTATGTGTCATATGCAGTTAACATTGGCTCGTCTGTGTTCTGTATTAAATTGGCAATATCGAAGTGCTGACATATGTAAGTGACAAATGTCATGTTCAGAAGTAGCTCTGTTTCTGCCTTGACTGTAAGTAGGTGACTCTGTCATCTGATTTTTTTTTTTTTTCCTGAAGCAGCTCATGTTCAAGCCAAGTCGTAATACCACCAGGTGTTACTTTAGGAGAGCAGTGTTTCTCAAGGAAAAGACCATGATCTGCCTTATCAAAAGCTTTCACAAGATCAATGAACAAAACACCAAAGAATTCTCTACTGACCTTTCTCCTAGTACATTTGTATGAAAGTAGTGTTCATACCATTACAGGTAGTATTAAATACGTCAGCACCACACAAATGCAGCTACAACACATGCTTATGTGATAATCAGCAGTTGGACAGCGCAGTGCTGCAGCGGCAGCATTGTCACCTCACAGCAAGTGGTTCTCTGGTTCGATTTTCGGCTGAGGTGCCTTCTGTGCAGAGTCTGCATGTCCTCCCTGTGTTTGTGTGAGTTTTCTCTGGGTGCTCCATTTTTCTCCCACATTACAAAGACATAACATCTGGAGCATTTCTTCCTGGGCCTCTGCTGAAAATTGGCTTCATTTCTGGTTGGACTTTCCCGATAAACAAATGTTAAATAAATAAAATAAAATAATCCGCTGTCTTCTTAAAGGCTGCACTAGTATTAACTGAATCTTGAAAGGATGAATGTCATTTTCTAAGCCTGTGAGTCTATAAATTGCTGGAAAGTGTTAGTAAAATTAAAAATAGAAAATGAAGTAGTTTCTGTGAAGACACTAAGCACCCTTCAATCCTAGTGGAGGAAAGAGCCACATGTCTTCACTTTATTAGAACTAACTCCAGTGCTAGCACATCTTGAGAAAAATTGAAATTTCTCAGAAGTGGTAATTTTGCTGAAAAAGGGTTCTGAATGGCTAGCTTTGATTTTGACCCAATAGGATAAAATGAATAACATTTTTAGTAAAAATGTTCAGAAATGCAATGATGTAATGGGATCCTATCTCGCCTACATTCATGACAGATGGGTTCGGAACCGATCCATCGGCTCTGACTCGGCAACTTATATACTAGCATGAAGTCTCTCATTGGCTGGGCTACTCCCTATCCCAGGATGCACTACACCTGCTTCCCCAGATCTCGTTTGCCGCTTTACAAGCTGGACGTGGTCTCGAACTTGGCTGGAGCTAAGTGGTTACTTTTACCTTTATTGGTCCTTGACCTTGGGGTTTTTTGTTATATATTAACCAAACAGCTGTTTTAACAGCTTCTTTATACTATTTGTGAAGTTTGAGTGCTTGAGTGTCGTCTGGTACTTGTTCCTTTTTTCAGTCGGGCAAGGCCCGTTTTAGTTAGAGGGCCCTTGCCCTATCCTTGTGTACTATTTAGTTAAAAGGCCTTTTGTACTATTTGTTTCTAATTCCCTTTGTGGTTATTTGTTTTTTTTCGGGCCAAGCCCGTTTAAATTAGAGGGCTTTGGGCCGTTGTACTTATTTGTCAGTTGCTTGTGAGGTAAATTTCTTCTAAGTGCTTGCGCCAGTGAGTCTCGCGCTTTTCAGTTGGCGCTTTTTTCTTTATAGTGCTTAATTTTTGTGGTAAACTCTATTTGTTGTAGTACCTGTACTATGTCTAAAGAACAAAAGTCAGGGTTTAAAAAATGCACTCGGTGCAGTTATAAAATGTCCATAACAGACAGCCATTCAATTTGTGTTTATTGTTTGGGGCCGAAACATCTACAAGAGACTTGTAGCGTATGTCATGCTTTGCGTATGTCATGCTTTTTCTGCTAGAGTTCTTCAAGAACGTAAGAACAAGCTCATTTTAAAAGGGCTTATTAAACCCTCCTTTGAGGAAGCTTTGAATCCTCCTGTTGCTTCCAAAAGAAGATCATCGCCGATTTCTAAAAAGAAAGTTGATCTCTTCTTCCTCGGCTCCACTGACAGTCTGCCTCGATACCTCCATTGTCTTCGGAGCCGCAAGTTGAGTATCGAGGTGAATCACCTCCACCGGCTCCAATGGCTCGGGCGGTGGAAGTGTGCAGCTCAGACTCTTCCCCTCGGCTCGATGAAGGCTTCTTCGGTGCCGATGGTGGTCCATGGTGGAGTCGGCGCCGACAGTATTGGAGCCCTTCTAGAGGAAAGTCTTCTCGAGTGTCTACCTCCTCTAAATCCTCGAGACTATCAGATTCGGACCTGGATAGGGTTTTACAGAGGCTCTTCCAATCTCCAGTATTTGCTAAAATGGTCTCGGCTCCAGCACAGTTTGCTTGAGCCGATCCCCCCACATTTGATTCCTCCTCCAACCTCCTCTGAGTTGTTGGAGCCGGTGGTGGTGGAGCAATGTGGAGCCATACGGTCGGAGCAGAGACCCTATCAGGCCTTCGGCTCCGACTATGCTTCCTACCCTGTCCTCCGGTTCAGGGTTTGGTACTGCGACCTCTACAGCCGGGCCCGAGGGGAATACTTTGGGATTAGGTGCTTGTGCCTAGTCTTCCTCTCGAGCATCGGCTGCTGGAATTCCCAGTGCCATCGTGGCCTCTAGACCAGTGACTTCCTTGGATTCTGGAGGTCCGGCCTTTGAGGCCATGAGGAGCACGCTGGCCATGCCTTTGCCGGTTCAACTAGACTCCACCTCACCGTCCCTAGATTTGGAGACTGGTGCCTCTGTTGTGTTGCAGCCCCCCAGGGCCTGAGGATACCCCAATCGGGGTTTCCTTCCGGGTGGTCCGTCTGAAACTGCCTCCCAAGATGAGTCTATTACATCGGATACTGACCTCGATGGCGGAAGGGTCCCCAAATCATCTTCGGATGATATCTCCTTCTCAGATATCTTGGAGATTCTGAGACAGAGAGGTGACTGGCAAGCCAAAACCCCTTCAGCTGAGGTGTCAGTCTTCCTCAAGGCCTTTGGGGCCCAGCCCTCCGCCTCCTGGGTGTCTCCGCCCGATGAACTCCTTGATTTGGTTTCTCGAAGGGTGTGGGAACACCCTGATTCTGTGGAATGTCAGCTCCCAGAAAGAATTTCTCACAAAGGGTGTACCGGTAGATGCTTTCGCGGTGGCTTCTGCCACACAGCCGGACGTGGCAGAGGCTTTCATCCTCCTAATAAGGATTCTAGGAGTATGGATAGTCCTCAGCGGCCTTTACCTTACGGTCGCTGAATTATTTATGTCATTTTACGAGGCTCCAAAGGGATCTTCTCAAAGAGCTAAATGACTCCCTTGTTGGTAATCTACCTGAGGCGCTGGCCTCGACTGTTGGCGCACAGATGACTACTCTTTTTTCTATCGTTAACTCCTCCATGAGGCTCATCTCGTATGTGGCCGATGGGGCGAACAGGCGTTGCCCTTAGGAGACAAGCCTGGTTACGCTTGTGTTCGTACGGAGGCCTTCAAGTCTTCCTTTGATGGGTCATCTTTGTTTGGACCCAAGGTGAAGGACACACTAACTCGGTGCAAGCAGGAGGGCAAGACTTTGACTGCCGTTGGGGCCCATTATTCCGCTCCTTCCAGGCCTTATCCCAAGGCTGGGAGAGGAGGGAAAATGTGGTTTAAAAAATCCAAAAAGTCTTTCTCTACTCCACCCAGTGATTCTCCAGAGGCAAGGTGGCAGAGAACTCTGGAGACCGCGATTCCTTTCGTGGTTCTCCATACAACCAGCGTTCCTGAGTGGTTGCCCGACTGTGCAACCCCGGAGCCAGTCGGAATCCATAACAAGCGATCAGTGGGTGGAGGATATATCATCCCCAACAAACCCCTTTCTTTACCCAGTCAGGATCAGGCAGCATTAGAAATTTCAAAGCTGCTAGAAAAAAGAGCCATCCAGCCTGTCCCCATCGACCAGATCGGATCAGGAACTTACTCAAAATTATTTTTGGTACCAAAAAAGACAGGGGACTTCAGGCCCATTTTGGACCTCAGTTCATTGAATCGAGTCCAAATTCGAATGGTCACTCTTCAATCGATTCTTCCTTTGCTGGAAAAGATGCATGGATGTGCTCAATAGATCTCCAGGACGCTTACTATCATATTCCCATAGCTCAAGAGTCCAGGAGACATTTACGCCTACGCTCGAGTCAGTCATTTCAATTCCAAGCACTGCCCTTTGGTCTCACCACAGCCCCAGGGTGTTCACCAGGTGTCGGGCAGTGGTAACTGCTCACCTGAGAAGTCTGGGATTCCAGGTGTTTCCTTATCTAGACGACTGGCTCCTTACAGCCACCTCCGAGCATCTACTACTCTAAAGCTCTCACCCCGTTCACCTCACGCCGTTTCTTGGGGATCACATTAAATTTGCAAAAATCTGTACTACAGCCTTCTCAGACTTAGACACAAAAGAATCAGCAAGAATTCAGATCTTACAGGATCAAGTCAAATCCTGCCTCCACTTACAAAGAGCCCCGGCCCATCGGATCCTACAACTGTTGGGCTCGATGGCATCGACTATACTTCTAGTTCCCTTGGCCAGACTTCACATGCGAATTCTACAATGGCTACTGTCGGTTCAATGGTCTTATCAGGAACTTCCCTTGAACCACTTAATCATAATCACGGAAAGTTGCCGTCGAGATCTGCGTTGGTGGCTTCTTCAGTCAAATCTCGACCAGGGGCGATCCTTTATTCCTCAACGTTCCGTTGCCACTGTGACCACGGACGCCTCCCAGGTAGGGTGGGGGGGTCATTACCTGGACAGGTCGGTCCAAGGCACATGGCAGATCCAGGAAACGCATTTGCATATCAATGTCCTGGAGATGAGAGCGGTACTATTGGTACTCCTAGCTCTCCATCACGCTCTCCCACAGGGCCCAATTGCTATCCTATCCGACAACATGTCGGTAGTATGGTACATAAACAAGCAAGGTGGTACCAGGTCTTACCCACTATGCAGAGAAGCCATGAGACTTTGGCACTGGGCGGTAGCTACCAACCGCTTTCTAATGGAAGTCCAATGTGATTGCGGACAGATTAAGCAGGACCATTCTTTTACGTGGTCCCTCAACCAGAGCATAGCTGCGAAAATCTTCGACAGATGGGGTCATCCTTGCTGCGACCTGTTTGCCAGTCCTCTCAATGCGAAATGCAGAGAGTTCTTCACACTGTTCCCTTCTCAGGGACAGATTCCCAGGGACGCTCTGACTCACATTTGGCCCCCCGGTCTTCTCGCCTTCCTCCGTTCCCCCTCCTACCGAGGGTGATACAGAAGGCCATTTACATGGAGAGCGAGATGATTTTGATTGCCCCGCACTGGCCTCGTCAAGTTTGGTTCCCTTTCCTACAGAGGCATGCGATAGAAGGTCCATGGTTTCTGGATCCGGTGCCAGACCTGTTGACTCATCAGTCAGGACGGCTTCATCCGTCTCTCAGGTCCCTGAAGTTGGCAGCATGGTTACTCCACAATCCTTAGTCCGAGACAATGCTCTCTCGCCGGACGTGGTCCACATACTGTCTTCTTCCCATAAACCTTCCACCATCAAACTTTATTCCAGTAAATGGAAAAGGTTTGCCTGCTGGGCTCAAGAACGGGGTATAGATCCTCTCACTGCACCAGTATCGGAGGTTCTTAATTTTCTGGCCTTCCTTTTTCAGTCGGGCTCTTCAGTTTCTACCATTAAGGTTCAGCTAGCGGCAATCTCTAATTTTCATGCTTCATTTGAACCTTCATTGATGTCTCACAAACTTTGTAAGGCGTTCCTTAAAGGGGCTTGGCTCCTTAGGCCTCCTTTATCTCACCCTGTTCCTCCTTGGGATTTGAATATGGTTCTTGCTGCCCTAACTGCCCGTCCTTTCGAACCAGCTGCTACTTGTGATTTAAAATTTCTGTCTTGGAAAACGGCCTTTTTAGTAGCCATAACAACTGCTGTTTCAGAACTTCAAGCTCTTTGTTCTGATCCTCCCTATTTGATTTTTCACAAACATAGGGTTTCATTGAAATTGAACCCTGCATTTATTCCAAAGGTGGCCTCCTCTTTCTGTTTGCAACAAACCATAGAACTCCCTGTCTTCTTCCGAGAATTCTCCAATAACGCAGAATATACTTTGCATCAATTGGACTTACATAGACAGTTACGCTTTTATTTGAATAGAACCGCTCAAACGCGAAAATCAAATCAATTGTTTGTTTCTTTTGCAGCGAACAAATTGGGTCAACCAATATCAAAGGCCTCCATATCAAAATGGATTAAAGATTGTATCATTTTTATTTATTCACAGGCCAATAAAGACCTTCCCTTTCCAGTCAAGGCTCATTCTACCAGGGCAATGGCTACTTCTGTAGCTTTTCACTCCAAGTTATCCATAGATGACATTTGTGCTGCGGCAACCTGGACTTCTCCGCACACTTTTATTTCTCATTACAAGTTGGACGTGGTTTCTCGAGGCAGAGCTTCCTTTGGTTCCACGGTTCTCAGGAGTGTGTTCCAATGAGCCACCGGGATGTAGGTGCTTGTCCCATCTGTCATGAATGTAGGCGAGATAGGATCCCATTACATCTTTTAGTTATGTACTTACCATAACTTTGGATGTATGGGATCCATCTACCCTCCTTCCCCTTCCATTTGGATTTAGAGGAGCTGTAGTCACTTTTTTCTTGGCGTTCTTTCTTGAAGAACTTTAGTTGGTTATAGTGACTAATATTGTTTCTGTGTTTACATGGGTGTAACAAACAAGATCTGGGGAAGCAGGTGTAGTGCATCCTGGGATAGGGAGTAGCCCAGCCAATGAGAGACTTCGTGCTAGTATATAAGTTGATGGATCGGCTCCGAACCCATCTGTCATGAATGTAGGCGAGATGGATCCCATACATCCAAAGTTATGGTAAGTACATAACTGAAAGTTTCCTTCTATGCGAATTAATATAATGCCCAAGACATGGTCTATTATTTATTCTGATGAAACAGTTTTTTTAGGTAGTTAAACTGTGTTTTTGTAAATATTTTTTTATTTAGATGGATGTATGGTACTTCTAACACTTATAAGTTGACTTCTAGTTAGCTAAGACATCTTAACTGCTCTACAGTATTCCTTGGGTCTGAAAGCCACCACCCACAAATGTTTCTTTTCTGCCTTAGCATTTCAATGCTCTCTCTCTCTGGACCTTTTCTTTGCTTTTGTCATCTTTAATTTCTTGCCTAAGTCACTGCTTAAAGAAATGAGATGTTTACTGGCCTTCAATGGGCAGTACCTTCAGTGGGAAATGAAGCATGGCTATCCTCATTATCAATGCAAGCCCACCTAGGATCCTATATGTTTTGCTTCTGCATTTTGAATTGCAGCACGTCTTTTCACCTACATAGTAATATAGCAGTCTCTGTTGCTTTCTATCAAATCCTCACTTTTCATTTTTAGTGTACTCTGAGTGGTGCATTTTATATATAACTGCAGGTTTCTCCATTCCATAGAATTTTAAGACATAATTTTGTTGATTTGGTTAGAACCATACTCCTGTGTTTTTCTGCAATAATTCAGTTCTGCAATAAGAGTTCCTGTAATCTGAAAAAAAAATAGCTTTCTTTATCCATAGTTTGTAGCACTGCATTGGAACTGAGTGAAATGTAAACATTTAATTATTTTGGCTGCTACTGGGGAGATAGTAAGTTCTTGAATTGTTCCATCTCAATGGCCTTTCTATCTTCCATGCTAACATTTAAAATGCTGACGTTTGCCATGTGTGCAGATAATATGCTTTTGCCAGTGTACATGTTGTACTAGAATGGTAATGTTTCTTCTTTCAGCTCCTACTTCTTGTACTCATGTCATCTCTTTCCCTGGTATAAGTGTCAGCCATTTGTAATCTGTTACATGCATTTTCTTCATCTCATTTTGCTTTTTCCCACGACTCACACAAATGCAGTCTTGTGATGCCTTTATAATATCCGCCTTTCTTTTGCACCATAGATTGGAACAGTTCAGAACAAAAGGGGATGAAGGTTGTTACAGATGGCACACCACTGATGTTTGCTGGCCTGAATCAGTATGAATAAAGCAGTCTAGGCACTACCAAGTGCATAAATCATTACAAGTAAACATTTTTGTGGGAAAATTCACAGTATTTGAATTCATGTGTTTTTATTATATTTTTTATTTTTTTCTATGAAATTAAATCTAAGGATGAATATTTTTATGCAAGGATAGAATGTGTCAGGATGACAAAGTATTTCATAACACATGAACAAAGTGAACTTAACAGTTGGCACTTTTTTAAGAGTTCTACCATCAGTTCATATTCTGCATTTTACAATAGTATAAAGGCCAAAAGCAAATAGCTTAATTGTAACTTGCAGGGATACAGCATTATAATTTACTTAGACAAATCATACTGTTCCTTTTCTTTAAACATATATAGAATAAAACTGTATGATGGCATCTTCAGTGCAATTTTATTTTATGGCCTTAGCAAATGCAATAAAAAATATGTAAGAGCAACATTAATTAACATCCATGTCATTTTAATGCTTTGATTATGATGAACATAATGTAAAAACATTAGAATGTTTTGTACTTCTCTACTTTTTCACAAGATTTCCATTAACCTTTTGTGTTTACTTGAAATCTTTCTTTCTTTCTGTGTGAATTAGTGATTATTTATATCATAGCTGAGACATGCATGATCAGTAATAATGCCTTTATCGTCCTGCAGATGAATGTATCAAATTAATGTTTTCCATTCTTTTTGTAAGAAACTCATGTAGGATCTATGTCTTAGCATTTACAGAACAGTACAGTCTAGATTTTGTCTGATTCCTGTACAACTTCAATATTAAATGCTGTATGCATTTTATATTATGCTAAAGTGAAATATTGTATGCTGCCTAATTTGTTTTAAACCAGCAACATTTTATTGAAAGTGTAAAGAGAATAACTTGTTTATTTTTTGAATTATATATGACAATATAAATCAATTAAACACTGTATACTTTTTTGCTATGTCTGTTGGCTGCCTTGATGCATTTTAAATATCTGCTGATTGCATACTTAAATTTCCATTTCCTTTTGTTTTTCATTTACAACAAGATTCATTGAGGCATGTCTTCAAGAATTCAGAATATTTCATCAGCAGTGCACTTCTTATAAATTATATAGCATAGGACATTTGTTTCTTATAGTGTTTCTGGAAATAACAGCCATATAGGAGTTCAATCTATCAATAAAGTCATGAAAGAAGAACATTTAACTGCATGTTTAACTACATCTACATGTACCTACAACTGGTAGAAAAATACCTAGAAGTATCTATAAGAGATGTAGATGCTTGTCATTTGCTGCTGGACAGTGGCGCAGGGAGCTAATGGCTCTGCTGGACAGAGGCACAGGGAACTAATCTAAGGGGGTGGAGAAAGCCAACACATTATGGCTAGGCTTATAAATGCCCTTGGGCAGATAGCCTAGTACTTACCTATGAACCTGTTTGCACAGTGCTGCACTTAAACATGGTTCAAAGCCACACACAACCTTAGTTTCTTATAGGTTCATAGGCTAATGGGATCTTACTAAGTATAGGGCCAAGGGCGTGGCTGAGAAGCTCACCCACATTAGCCATTATTGGTGGGGGACCAATAATATCTTAAATTAAGTAGATTTTATCCACACATCCCACGTAAAAAATTGTGATCACCCTTGCAGTTGTACAGATTTGTTTTAAAGGTTGTTAGGCAAGTGCACTGCATGTATATGTAAGGGCAGCTATCACTGATAAGTTGGGTTACATACCTGTCATGCTATATGGTATTATTGATGAGATAGTATAGGTTTAGGTCAATAAGTGGGTGTTTGCTTTGCTAGTGGTTCTATTTAGGTGAAGGAGTTTAAAGACTTCAAAATGCTAGGTTGTTCATAGCATGGGAAGCTAAGTAGAGATCATCCCTCAGGTTTTATACAACACTGAGTAGCAAAGCAAGGCTTTTAGTTTGTCAGAGTACCTAAGAGAACCTTGATCTGAGAACATATGAGCAAATGTTGAGTTTGCACAAAGTGGTGTGGATGCTTAGCAATGTACATGCTAAGGGGGTGTTATGTTCAATGTTTGGTTCAATAAGGGAGGAATAAAATATTCAAGACAGAATGATTTTACAACCAGCACAGAGACATTGTGCTAAAATGATAGTCTTCTATTAACACAGGTATTCAGATGGAATGTGTCAAATTTAAGTAGAATGTTATTTACATGGTAAGGAAAAATGATCCTAGATATATCAAAATAAACTATACTGTTTGTCTTGGCTTTTGAGAGTAAGCCCATAATTAGCACATTAAGCATTTATTTTGTCCAGCCTTTGATGGAGAATTTGTGTATCAGAATGGGGTTTAATAACCACTTCCAGTTCAGAGTTATCAGCAAACTTGGCTTTCCATAGTCCTCTTAACTCTACCCATCAGAAAGGGAACTGTGCAACTAGAACTTCTGATTTCAACTACCATATGATGAACAGTGGAATGTTGTAGCTCTGTGTAGTCAGGGACAAGTGAAGCATAAAGCAAATTCCACCTGGACTCTATCTCAGCTAATAGCAAAAAGAGATAATGTGCCTTATTAACAAATAATTCAGGACTTTGCTCTCAGTTACCATAAGCTAAAGTCAGGTCTGGTATCCCACCAGTGACCCAAATGGTGATAGGACTGAATACAAAGGATTAGTCCAAATAAAATCACTTTAGCTAGCAGATCTTGGAGACTGTCTCTCTGATACCCCCTCTGAGGGAGGAATAAAGACAACTTGTTGACGTTTCAAGCAGAAGTTTATTCATTTAAGTAGGTAGATGGATGAAAGTTCTTGTTGCAATACATTACACTCAGTAGGTCAGTTATTTAAAGACAGTTGCAGACAATGGTAGAAGGGTCCAGGGGAGCTGATTGGGGGAAAATCTGGGAGATGGAAAAACAAGGAACCAGTCCCAAAGTTTAGAGGTTAGCCCCTTATCTGAACATTCCTGAAAAACCCATGAGAGTTCACTACCTCAGCAGCCTTTGGAACCTCATTCTTAGCTGAAATGTTTTATTTTTAACAAACAAAACATGACAACACACCATGAGCTACTGCTATAGAACTATATCTAAAGACTTTTTGCCTAAGTTTCATCAAGTCCATATAATAGAGTGGTTTAGACTTTGATAATTTAAAATGCCTGCTTTTATGAGGCTATCACCAGACTATTACCCTGTTTTGTATCACACGTAATATGAGTGTCAGTCTTCCCCTTTGTGGGGCTCATGTTCCTTGAAACAAATGATGAAAGCTTTATTACAGAACATTTTCCAGTCTGACTTGTCCTTATTAATGCTTGCATTACATGTAGTACAAGAGGCTGTGCCCACTTTTATGGGGCTCATATCCCCTGAAATACATTATGAAAAACTAATATTTTCTTATTTGACAAAAAAGGTTTACAGTGCCTGCTTATAAGAGGCTCATATACACAATTAATGCAAGTAGCCCTCATTCTTCTTTTTTCTGATACAGAACTTTTATATGCAGGGGAAGTAATCACTTAGATCTACACCAGGTGACTCCCATTTATTAAACAATATAAGCATGCACAGAAATAGCTTGCAGTGGAGTGGTGCCCTGGGATAACAATTTTCATTGTCTTGCAAATTACAGAAATTTAGTTAAATGCAGGCCAAGTGACTAGAATATCTATACCTGGTTGCTGTGGGGTATCTACAGTGAAAGAGGGAAACCCCCTGGGCTGGTCTCAGATCATGGTTCTGTTGGATTCCAGTCTGGTAATTTCACTTTCAAGCCTCTTCCTTGGTCTAATAGTCAGTGAGGGTGCTTCCTGTCTTCAGGTTCCAGGTGGTGAAGTCAGGGCTCTTCTGTTCAGATTCTTCTTCTCTTCAGGTTCCAGGTGGTGAAGTCAGTGCAAAAAAGGGCTAGATAACTCTGTGCCTGGCTAGATAAAGGTCTGGAAAGTGGGAGAGATCAGGTGGAACGGCAGTAAATCAATCTCCTGAGAGAGGGGGTTGGTGCCATGGAGCCTGGGGCGGGGTTAGATAATGTAAGAGGATGATGTAATCAGTATGGGTGTGGGCTGTCAATCATACTAGGAGGCTAGTATTTCCCCTTTCTCACTCCTAAAAACAAAAGGAAAGCCCAAGTCACAAATGAGTAGTGAAAAATATTTTCTAAAGACTGAAATTTGTGCATATCATGAGGTAAAAGCATTTTCAGACTCCTGGCAGTTACTGTTTATATTTGTACATATATTGAGATCACAAAAATAAATAAAATAACATAATATAAAGTAAACAGAGTGGCTCATTTCCCATTTTACTACTTCAGTAGATAAACCAAACCAAGGTAGATGCAGTCATCTACAGATGCAATTTTTGACTGTTTTTTCCTCTTAACAGCAGTGAATAGATTTAATTAACTGGTACTGCATCGACCATGGTGTGGTTGGGAAACAAGCCGCTCTGTTTCTTTTTTTAAATAGTAACTGTCAGAAGTATGAAAATGCTTTTTAACTTCATGATGTATACAAACCTAAACAGCAACTTTCAGTCGTTTGAAAATCTCTTCTACTTTTCTAATATTCATTTTGGATTTGGGCTTTCATTTTATTATTAGGAGTGAGAAAAGGGGGCCAGACACTAGCCTCCTAGTATGATTGACAGTCCACACCCATACTGATTACATCAACCTCTTACATCATCTAACCACATTCCAAGTCCCATGGCATCACCCCCTCTCACAGGAGATTGGTTAACTGTCCTTCCACTTGATCTCACAATGGATACAATTTATATCATAACGTGTAAAAGCTGTACCAAATTTACAGAAAATATACTATTTTTCAACATGACTTTAAATATTTGTGGGAGGTGTAATTATATCAGAATATTAAAGCTAAACTCCAGTCAGCAGCCCCACCTGCTGAACATGCATACATACCTCCTACAATGTATGTGGAGGCTGTGAGGAATGTATCCAGAAAAGCCTCACCTGTACCTTAAGAAGATATAAGCGCAGCAAAACAAGAACCTCATACATATACATTTTACAGACCTCTCAGTGACCTCAATAAATCGTATATATACTCTTATTGAACTGTGACAGAGAGGAAGAGTCCATAATAACAAAATACCTGGGCTTAAGACTGAGCCAAACCAGAGATGAAGCTCATAAAGCAGATACTATGATCTGGCAATCTCAAAAACATTCTAGGAATTGCTAACTCTTCTGTGTAAACTAAATATATAGTCCAATGAAATTTGAAGGTGTTTGCAACACTGTCATGCTTACCTGGAAGCAAAATTAGAAAAATCCCAACTAGATTAAAAGGATTAAGGATAAATATGACATGGCCTTTGTTGACATTGGCATGAACAAATTATGGAAGATCTATCCCACTGGTGTGCAACAGACTGCAGCACAAGTATAAGCTGCATTGTCCCAAGCCAAGAATACAGCTTCCATGGGACCTGATAATATCCCTGGTTGCGTCCTACATGAACTACAAAATAAACTGGCACTACACCTGTGTGCCCTGTTCAATCACAGCCTTACCTCAGGCTTTGTCCCTAACGAATGGAGCAGTCTTACAGTCGTCCCTCTCCATAAAGGGGAAGTGACTACAGACCCTGGGAATTATCGCCCCATTAGCTTGATGAGTCTGGTATGTAAAGCTATGGAGCTCATCATCATGGACCTGCTTAACAAAGATATAGGTGATCTACAAACTCTTGACCCCACACAGTTTGGCTTTGTTAAAGGGAGGTCCTGCCTGCTGAACCTAGTTGACTTCTTTGAGGCAATCACCAAGGCTGTAGCACTAAATAAGCTACAAATTACTATAGCACTCAACTTTCCTCAATTATCTAGAGGAAAACAGTTTTTAATACTTAATAAATAAGCACCCATCCAGGCATGTCTAAGCTTCAGCTCCCGGTGTTTTCTCCTGTCTACCTGATGAATCTGGGCATCTTGGGGCAATGCGGCAATTGCCTCATGTACACAGACAACCCTCTCCTCCTACTACCCAACACTACGACCTGTGAGAGATGCACTTATATAGCCAAACTGGAAGCAAAGCTCTCTTCACCCAAGACTGGACTAGACAGTCAAGAGGAGAAGGTAAATGCACCACACCACACTACACTCATTACATAGTCCCTCAAAACCTACACCACCAAAACACACACATAGCAACACAAAACACACACCTACATTCGTGGAGGCTTTCTATAACAATCTGCATCAACCAATAAACACCTTCAAAGCAGAAACGCAAGCAATCTCCACCCCCCAACACAACTCAAATGACACATAGCTCACAAACTCAGTGAGCCACTCAACCACCGCCCATAAGGCATAACAACGTAAACAACACTCTAGTCATAGGTGACTCTATAGTCAGGCAAACTGATGTTCCACTGACCAGGCTAAACAAGGACAAAGTTACTGTCAGCTGCCTGTTGGGTGCCAGGATCCACCACATAACGCACATACTCAGGTCACTCCACAACAACTAAAAATATGACTCTGTCATTGTCCATGTTGGTGTGAATGACCTGAGACTTACCTCTCTGGACTACATAAAAAGAGACATGCAAGAGCTCTCTGATCTTGTAGCCCAGGCAGGTATGACCCTAGTCTTGTGTAGCATCCTGCCATCACCCAGAATAATACCACAGTACAAGGACAAAATGATTAACTTCAACAATTGGCTAAGCTTCTGGTATCATTCTAAGGTGATCCAGTATCTGTCTGCCTGGTATGACATGATCGACAGACTTTGCCAGAGATGGCCTGCACCAGTCACTCTTGGGATTCCAGATACTGGCTAAGGCTCTTGCCACCTCTATAGTGCCTTTCTTAGGCAAGGTTCAAATGACAAATTCACCACTGTAACAGGTACAAGCAAGCAAAATCTGAGTGTAAATTTATTCAATGCTAGAATTTTAAACCTCAAAATGCATTCACTCGAGGCACTCCTTAAAATGGAGAACATCAACATCTGTGCAGTGACACAGACCTGGATCAAGGCTCCAGAGAGCACCCCTGAATTACCAGGCTATAATTTATACCACACCTTTCGGCCACCTAACCTGGACTGAAAGACTAAAAGCGGAGGCATGTCCATATTCATTAAGGATATCCACAACTCCAGGTTAGTTGCTCAGCATAATGCACCTGAAGTTATCCAAGTGCAACTAACTCTGGGCAAGACCACAATCCAAATTGTAACTTGCTTCAGATCCCCCACCATGCGCCAGGATTCCCACTCCTAATTTCTTGATACATTGGAAAATTTTAGGGTACAACCCAACACCCTAATAATGGGGAATTTCAACTAACCCACCATTAACTGGGAAAACTACTCATGTACCAACTCTTTTGCTCAACGTTTTCTGGAATTCATAAATTCCAATGCCTTGGATCAACTTATCCACACCCCCACCAGGGGCAGCAATATCCTAGACCTGGTCATTACCAACATGGGCGACCGGTGTTCCACACCAGAGGTCAATTCCTCGTTGGTCAAATCTGACCACAAGCTAATCACCCTAGACATCCACATCCTGCCCCCACCCCCATTAGGGAAACCACAGTAAAAAATGCCTCCAAAGCCAACTTCACACTTCTTAAGACAGAAGTGGAAAACTTCACGACACCCATGCAGATGGACAATAGAGGTATGACTACTGAATCCTACACAAATGCATTTTATTAGCACTTACATGAGTGCATGGGTCATGCTAACCCTAATAGAACCAAAATGCTAGCCTCCAAAAAAAAGGAGGTCCCCTGCCATAAACAAACTCTACAACAGAAGAAAGAAACTGTTGCAAAAAAGAGTAAAATCCCATGATTGGAGGAACTCCCTGGTCAGCCTCAGTAAGAAGCTGAGATTCCTCATAAAATCCTCCAAAGCTAGTTATGAAAACGAAATCACCACTGATTCTAAAGACAACCACAAAGCATTCTATAGCTATGTAAAAATTTTCAATGGCAGCACTCAGATCTGATCTGAGTTACAGCATAATGGCACTAAACATACAGAACCACCTGATATTGCCAACATCCTGGCAGATAGGTTCAGTGCTAACTTTACCCCCCTCTCATCCCCTAAAAGGCCATCTCTATACCTGAAGAATGCAAAGTTCCTGTAATCACAGCTGCACAGGTAAAAAACACACTCTCCAAAGCCAAGAACTAAGCATCCATGGGACCTGACAACATCCCAGGCTGAATTATACATGAACTACAGAATGAACTGGCACCCTACCTAAGCACCATGTTCACTCATAGCCTCACCTCAGGCTTTGTGCCCACTGAATGGTGCACAGCGATGGTTATCCCACTCCACAAAGGGGGAGCCACCACGGACCCCGCAAACTATCGCCCCATTAGCCTAACGAGCCTGGTCTGCAAGGCCATGGAACGTATCATCATGGAACTTATAAGCAAAGACATTGGTAATCTCCAAACTCTTGACCCCACCCTGTTCAGGTTTGTAAAAGGCAGATCATGTCTCCTAAACCTGATAGACTTCTTTGAAGCAGTCACCAAAGCCGTAGACGAGGGTAAGGTGGTTCACACAGCCTATCTAGATCTCTCCAAGGCTTTTGACACCATACCCCATTCTGGAATTATAGGTAAACTCACTAAACTAGGTATAAATCCCTGTCACAAGATGGGTTGCCAACTGTCTCACTGAGAGAACACACTCTGTAAAAGTAGCATACTCCAAATCCGACTTCAAACCAGTGACAAGTGGAGTACCACAGGGTTCAGTCCTGGGTTCTCTCCTGTTTGGTATTGACTTTTCTGAAGTACAGTCTAACACAGAAGGACTTTATCTAACGAAGTTCGCAGATGACTGCAAACTAGGAGCCATAACCGAAATTCCTAACGATGTGGACATCCTACAAAAGGGCCTCACTGAGACAGATGCCTGGTGCCAAAGCCATGGCCTCAAACTCAATGCCAAAAAGTGCATTGTCATCCCCTTTAGTAAAAACTCTGTACCCATGAGCTACCACATAGGCGGTAGTCTACTTAACACGGAAAGTGTGATAAGAGACCTTGGGACACTGGTGGATAGTAGTCTCTCCTTTGATAATCGCATTGCCACAGTAGTCAGGAAATCCTTCCACGTGGCACAGCTCATCACAGAAGGTTTCTCATCCAGGAAAAAAAAGATCATTGTTCCTCTCTACTCATCACTCATTAGAACCATTATAGAGTACAACGTCCCTTTTTGGTATGTACCTCACAAGACATCTACAACAACTAGAAAGGCCACAGAAATACCGCACAAAGAGGATTACTGGCCTCAAACAGATGCCCTACGCAGACCGTCTCAAAAAACTCCAGCTTTACACTATCGCATATCGTCTACTCAGAGGCGATCTCTTCCTAACATACAAAGCTATGTCAAACCCGGAGTTGTTGGACATGCTCCGCTTAAAGAAATCCCAGTCCCTCAGAGCTACACACTCTAGGGACCTAAACGTTGTTACCACAATAAACAGAACATGCTAGAGGGATAGATTCCTGTCCCAGAGACTTCCCATACTCTGGAGCAAACAACCTATCTATATCAAACAAAGCTCCTCATTAGCACTCTTCAAGAAAAATCTTGATGATTAAATGGGAAATAGGAAATTCACTTCGGGGATCACCTCTGTGGCTCTGCTCGACAGGGGCACAGGAAAATAATTTTCTTGGGTGGCGAAAGCCAGGGTACCATTTTGGCTAGGCTTATATAGACCCTAGGGCCAATAGCCTAGTACCTACCTATGAACCTATGAGATGAGGGTAAGACTGTGCATACAGACTACCTCAACCTTGGCCAAGGCCTTTGATACCATTCCCCACTCAGGTATCATTGATAAACTCACCAAACTAGGCATCAATCCTTATATCACTAGGTGGGTTGCAAACTGGCTGACAGACAGGACCTCACAGAGTGAAAGTAGTGGATTCCAAGTCAGACTGTCGACCAGTTATGAGTGGAGTCACACAGGACTCAGTCCTGGGCCCTTTCCTGTTTGGTATCTACATCACAGAAGTCCAGGCCAACACAGAAGGACTCTGGCTGACCAAGTTCGCTGATGACTGCAAGCTAGGAGTTATTATTAACTCCCCAAATGATGCAAACGTCATACAAAAGGGCCTCACTGAGACCAATGACTGGTGTCAGAACCATAGCCTTAAGCTTAATGCCAAAAAAATGCATTATCATCCCCTTCGGAAAAACTCAGTTCTCACTAATTACCACATTGATAGCAGCCCAATGAACACTGAAGGTGCCATAAGAGCTCTGGGCACCCAGGTCAACAGGAACCTCATCTTCAACCATCACATTACCACTGTGGTTAGAAAGTCTTTCTATGTGACACATCTCATAACTATAGGTTTCACATCCAGGAAAAAAACAGGTCATCATCCTTTTATACTCATCCTTCATTAGACCAGTCATCGAATATAATGCCCCATTTGGCATGTACCTGATCAGACACTTTCAACTGGAGAGACCACAAAAGTACCTCACAAAAAGGATCCTGGGCCTTAAACACATGTCCTACATGGACAGACTCAAGAAACGTCAGCTCTTCTCAGTCTCTTATCGCCTACTTGATCTCTGCTTGACTTACAAAGCCATGTCTGACCCAGCCCTACTTGAAATGCTACACCTAAAGATATCCCAATCCTCCCATGCCACATGCTCCAGAAATCACAACCTCATTACCACAATCAACAGAACATGGTGGAGGGACAGGTTCATCACCCAGAGACTGCCCATACTCTGGAATAAACTTCCCATTCATGTCAAGCAGAGCACCTCACTGGCCCTCTTCAAGAGAACTTTCGATGAGTGGATAGGTAACAGAAAGTTCATCTCTGGGATCACTTCAGTGGCCCTATTGGATAGAGGCACTGTGAACTAACATTGGGTGGCACGATGCCAGGGCAATTTTTTGGGCTAGGCTTGTAAAGGCTCTAGAGCCATTAGCCTAGTATACACCTATGAACCTATAAAGCATATTCTATAGGTTTTTCATCACCTGAGAGCAAAACATGCTAAATAACAGCTGCAACACCCTAAGGAGATTTATCAAAAGCTAATGTAAGTGGCAGACCTTTTTCATATTGTACCTATAACATATATTACTTTAGTAATTGTTTGTATTTAATAAATATATTTGTTTTCAGATACTTCCACTGTAAAGGAATCTTATCTTTTGGCAAAGTGATCATGTGTGACAATATTGTGTTTTGGTTGGGTAAAAACTTCCTTCCGAAACTTGGGAAGTCAGGAACTGCTTGGAAGTTTTACCCTGAAGAATATGTGTAGGGAACGTTATCATGACTTGCTTTCTCTTTTTCAGTTGAAGGATGATTACTTTTTTTATCTAACACATGCCTCGGATAGTCAGTGTAGGATTTGCCAAATGCTCAGTGTTTTATTTATTTTTTTAATATTAGACTGCATTCTTGAAATGTGTGCAGTACTTTCTGTAAATTGCCATTTTCCCTGTGACTAAGAAATCAGCCAGTTATGTTATCACATTTAAATGTTTCAGCAAGTTTTCTGTTATTGTATAGAAATTGGAAGGTGCAGAATTCAGTCCAAATGACAATCTACTGTATATGAACAAGCTTCAGTGTTATCAATAACTGCATTTGCCTTTGCAACATTAAGCAAGACTCATTGACATAAGCACGCACTAAATCATTTTTCAAAAACACACGTACCACTCAGCATGGCCATGGTCTCTTTCACTGTAAGCAACAGCTATACTTCTGCAGTAGCTGCATTACAAATCTCACACACACACACACACACACACACACACACACACACACACACACACACACACACACACACACACACACACACACACACACACACACGGACGCATGCACACACACACGCATACACACACAGGGTGACATGCACTCCCATTTTACCCCTGAAACAGGAAGTACAGCCCATTCAGTAGAGTTACTTGGACTGATAGATTTTACACCTTCTGATCTTTTTAATTCAACCCCCCCTCAGTTTTATCATGATGGGGGGGGTCCCTCATTCAAAACTTTGGATAAACATTTGATTTAATTAAAATGGCTGCTTTTGGCCACCCAGTGTACCTATTTCTTCTCAAAACACTTAAGCATGCCCAAACTAACTTACCCCCCCATAAACTCTAGAAACGTCCTAACTAACATACCCCCTCCACATAAAAGCCTATGATACATAGGGATACAGCAGGGTTGGGTTGCATGGCTAGGCTTATAAAGGCCCTGGTGGTTGTTAGCCTAGTATATGCATATGAACCTATGAAACTATGCATTTTCTTTCCTTCTTCAATAAACTTTAACTATTTCAGCATATTCTGACTCATCAAATGTATCTTTTGCCAGTGGAACTGAGTGTCACTTACTTCAGCTGTTGCTTTCTGAAGCCATATACATACTGATGACAATGTACTTTTTAGTGAACTGCCTTACAGACTGAATGTGCAGCAGTAAATGTTTTGTGTTTTCTTCATTATGACCATACTGTGTATTGAGATTTGCCTATACTGTTTTGTGTTTTAATTTGTTGAACCAACTTGATTAGGTATTGTCTGTTACCTATTTAACATTTTATGATTTGTTATTACTTAAACATGTTAGTGACCCATGTAGGATAAGTGTGCTCTCCCTTCTATATGTATGGTTGTGTGCACTGATTTCTGTCTTGTGATTAAGGCAGCAACAGTTCTCTCATTCTGACACAGAGGGTACCCTTGAACTTTGGATATAATGCATATCCAACTATCCTTTCTATGGTGTACTTGATTTGCCGTCTCTTTCTTTTTGAGTCCTACAGCTTTTCCTGGCCATGGGTATAATGCTGTTTTAGTGGCCAGGTGCTGTCCAAAGGGCACAATTATAGTCTGGTCAAATCTCCATTGTGGATTATGTATACATGGAACTGGTTGGCTGTACTGGACAGATACGGTGGGTTTGGGCACCATCTTGAAGGTATTGTATTTCCAACAACAGTTTCATCCATAACAAGCCAGTATTATTTGGGACTTTTATGTGATGTTGACCTTGCTTTTGTTTTCTAGGTCTAGTTAGATGAAACTTTTAGTGCATGTCTGCTAGCTGCCATTCCCCTAAATTTCCTTATGGTTTCGTGCCCAAAGCCGGACAAGATTGATGGTGGAGTTGACACTTTTTGCTGCTCCTTGTTAAATGTGGTCAAGGTAAAGATTGGGGATGCCAACTCTTTGGAGTGTGCTACAGGAGCAAAAACATGCAGCCTCATGTATTGTTTACCTGGTGGTTTAGGGGCATTCCTGCAAGAGTTTACAGATATGCTATTTGATTCATGGCTATGGTCCCTAAACTAGTTATTTCTGGGTGATTTAATCATCTGGGTGGATGACAAGTGTGTAGTTGAAGCTTGAGAATTCCATCACTGGGAAGAGTGACTGGAGAAGTAATTTATAAGGAAACAATGATTGGGCGTATGTGGCTCCCAAGAGGGCAACAAATTCCAGAAGGTTAAGAATTTAAGGTTGGAATGTTTACATAGGTATTTTATACCCCAAGCAGATTTCAAAGAATTTTTTGTCAGGTAGACAGCAGTTGCTGCAGGTGTGATGGGAAGGAAAGACGTAACAGGAACAGATTTTTTTGGGAGTTTAATTAGTTGGCAGATTTTAAAAATTCCATACAGAGTACTCTGTCAGAAATGTTGGGGAGCAAATAGCTATGACTACAGAAATCATTATTTTGAGCTGGGTCACATGATCTGAATTGTCTCAACATAGTAAGGCCTTATAAAGTTTACTTCTGTTGGCTGCCCAAAATAATTGGTAAAAAAAATATATCTCAAACTTTAAAGCAACTGTATTTGAAGAACTGAATGTTGTAAAAGACATAAAAGAACTGGAAGTGGGATCCTTAGAAAAGGAAGCAAGCAAATCACATAGAAATAAATAGAAACTGGAACAATACATACAGAACAATGTTCAGTAGGAGGAGGAATGAGATTTAAAGAAGGCAGGAATTGTGAATAATTTATGTAATGTTGGAGTAAATGACAGTTGCTACAAAAAAGAAAACATATATGTAATGCATAATGTATATAAATGAAAAAATGTTAATATGGTTTGTTTCCTTTCCTATTAATGTATGCGTGCCTATATCTTATGTGATCATTTCATAAAGATGTTTTAAAAAAGAAATTCCTCTGCATTGTGAGACCTCATGTAGCTACCACTGTTACCCATAATCTAGGATATATTTTTGACTTTGTGTTCCACCTTGGTGCATCTACTTCAGGAGAGGAGTCAGAAAATGTCTCTTGGGTGGACTAAATCATTGTTTCGTTATCAGTTGTTTTACTCCAGTTATACCCTCCTGATTTTGAACTGATGGAATCTGAGTGATGTAATTGTTGATTAGTTTTACTCTTGTATTCCTCTGATTCAGTTTAGTGATGAGTGCATGTGGCCCTCTTGAGATACTTGTTATTCATAATATGGCTATAAGAAGTACACTGGAATTGCTTGCCCCCATGTCATGTACATCACATTCACTTTACCTGTCATGAGCCATGTTATAACACTGTGCTCAATTAGTTTGAAAGACTGAGATGGAAGGTTTAGCATAATTAAAGATGTGCTGACTTCTTTGTTGCTAGATGTAAGCTTTATGATCATTTTTATCAGTCTAACATCTGCTGTAAAAAGGTAGCATTTCTCTCTAGAAAGCTATCTATCATACTTAGCTGACTAGCCATGCTCTTTTGGATAGTCAGTAGACTGCGTAGCCCAGCATGCCTGTCCATCAGCAATGCATTTTCCACCGAAAAATGTGAATCAGCTGTTCGTTTCTTTGCAGGTTTCTTCCTTCACAGTACAATCAGGAGTATGTAGAGTCTGTGTGGAGTTTCTGTCTTGCTCATGGTGTGAGTTTTAGCTTTTAAATTACTTTGAACACAATTCCATGGTATCAGGAATGTGGTTTACTAATCTGGGCTTGAGCATATGCCCTAGAACACAGACCACCACCTATCCTGATGTACTTAGCCTCATGATCTATCACACTGTCTCTTCTCTGAATACTGAAATCTGCCAATCTACTTTATGTATTTATTTAATTAATTTCTTAATAATTACTATTTTATATCTGGGTAAGTGGAATGGTGGGTTGACCATTTCGAGCCACAACGCAAGCTGAAAGAGCAGAGTATATAGTACCACAAGAGTAGAAATACAGTTGTTTATCACAAGGTATATCAAACAAATTATTTTGCAACATATAGCATTTCAGTAAAGTCACAGTGAAATACACAAATGAAATGGAGCCTTAAAGCTTTACTGACTTTCCTTGAAGAAAAAAATTATTTAGACCCAAATGATGTGGGTGCTCATGGCCATATATCTGCTCTTTCTTTTATTGGTAAAGTCACTGAAAATTTTGTTTAGTTAATGCTTGACTGAAATTTATAGGTTTCTTGAGTTCATTATCCCTTTCAGTCTGATTTCTGCACTAGACAGAGTATTGCGATTGTCCTTTCTTACAGTTCTGCATGATCTCCTAGTTTTGCCCTTACTACAGTTCTGTGTGATTTCCTAGTTTTGCCCTTACTACAGTTCTACATAATCTCATAGTCGAAAAGGATCAGAATTATGAGTTTGTTTAGGTCCTTCTTGATTTCTCTTTTGTATTTGACATGGTGGAACTATAATATTCTCTTTAACCATTTGCAGACCTACTGTGGTGTTGAGGGAATTGTTCTAGACTGGTCTGTCTCATACATCTCTGGACATTTGCAGTGGATACAATCTAGTATCAGTTATTTATTGTGTCACTCCATTTTCTCTGTTGTCATTTAGAACTCCATTCTGAGCTTCTTCTTTTCAAAATATATGCTACCATTAGGAAAACAAAGTAGGAAAGTGGTATACAGTATGACGTCCCTAGTTCTGGGCCAATAATCAAGGAGCCTGAATCTTCACCACTGACACTGGAGAGGGATGTTCACTTGGAAAAAAAATAGATACACAGAGTATTTACAGATGTAGCTGTCTGCATCAAGCAGTTTCCCTTAACAGCAAGCAGGGAACACAGTCTTGGGGCTGGTTTTTCTCTCTCTGTCTCTCAAGGCCTCCCAGTAAGACTCCTTACTGGCACAGCTGTAGAGTTGAGTCTTCAACAGAGTGTCCTAGCCAAATCCTCCAGCACCCTCTCTATGAAACCTGCTTTTTGTGTCCCTGCTCCACGCAGCAAGCACACAAACTCTTTGAGATTTGATATCTCACACACACTCACACCTGGGAAAGGCTGGAACAGATTTACTAGCTATGCCCCCTTCTGCCCAAACTATAAGGTAGGTACACTGCCACCAGACACTCCAAAGACAGCTACTTTATGGCTCTTACAAGGGTACCCAATTGTATTGAGTGAAATTAGTATTAATACAACTGATAGTGTTTGACCAATGCAGTAAGACTTTTAGGACTGGCCATAGAGTCGCCAAATAGATATAAGTACTCTCAAAGGTTAAAATATTCTCTAATGGACCAGATACAATGAAAAGTTTAAATATATTTAATAATAAGTAATAAAAGAACATGAAAATAATAAATATCTTTCTACAATAAACAACAGAGTTTCAATCATAGGATACAGATACAGAAAAAACAGTACTTAACTAATCTCACTATATTTTCCTGACTGATATAAAGAATTACTATTCCCTGGTCACTTACTAGAGCAAGGCAAGATGAAGTAGGTGAGAGATCCTTCTTTGTCAGGTTACAAAAACAGACTGCCATGAGACTTCAGTCTCATCTAGTATTTAAACATCATTTCAGCCCTGGATCGCACAGTAACATCACACACATCAAGTCATCTGATTTCTGGTTCCCATATTACCACCATTACTGGAAACTGAACCAGAATCTCGCACATATGTGTTACCATACACACATATAGAGCTTTGCTAAGATGTGTTATAGCATTTGGAAGCCGTAAAACCAACTCAATACTTCCACCTTTCCAGGGTAGCAATTAGTTCACTGTTACAGACAATACAGCAAGGATTCCTAGTCCTTATTTTCACAGAAATTTTGTCTCTGGCTGCAATCAGATCTGTAAAATACAATCTTTATGGCCTAAATAAAGTAATTTAATTTTCAGGATATTTTCAAAGTTAGCTGGACTGAGATTAATCTTTTATCTTCCAGTATCCTGTGTTACAATAATTATTTCAATAGTTATAACACCGTCTGACATACATGTGTATTTCTTTTTTCTGCCCAGCAGGACCCACTGTTAGTCCATTGTTTAACACAAGCAGCTTTACAAATACATTTTCAACAGAAGGACCTGTACAAATCAGTTTCATATACAAATGACATATAATTCTTTGCAAAACTCCAGCTAGCTATGCTGGCATGTTATACATCCACTGCCCTACTTCTCATGGCATAGCTGGCAATACCTCACATCGTCACATATGGTATCATTGTTTCACAGGTAATATCTAGTTTTGCCTCTCCTTCACTAAGAACAAATTTTCTACCATAGACAGACTTTATGATCATAGGATCATAGGATCATAGGAGGTTACTAGGCTATTGGCCCCGATGATCTTATGGTCATAGTTTCATAGGATTACAGGCAGTTACGAGGCTATTGCCCTGATGGCCTTATAAGCCTACCAAGAGTTTAGCCCATGTTTAAACAAATCAGCACCCAGTGCCTCTGTCCAGCAGGGACACAGGTGGAATCCCAGGGGGTTATTTTCTGTTTCTCATCCAGTTATCCAGGCTGTGCTTAAAAAGGGGTAAAGGGGTGCTCTGCTATGTGGAGAGGGAGTTTATTCCATAGATGGGGGAGTTTCTGTGACACATATCTGTCCCACCAACAAATCTTGTTGATGTCACAGACCAGTTTGAGGCCATGCGTGTGGGTTACTCAAGTGGAGTTTGACTTGCAGATATGCAGCAGTCCCATCAAGATGGGGTCTGTGATTACCTTGTATGCCAGACAAAGGTCACCTCTGAGGAGTCTGTATAAAACTGAGTAGAGGGATAGGGCTTTTAGCCTATCTGTGTATAGTAGATAATTGAGGCCCTGGATTCTTCTGTTGAGGAACCTCTGTGGTCTCTCCAGCTGCTGCATATGCTTTGCGAGGTACATGCTGAAAGGGGTGTTGTACTCAATAATGGGGCTTATAAGGGAAGAATACAGGGATGTTATGACCTCCTTGTCCCTGGATGAGATACCCTTACTTATGAGGTGGGCCATGTAGAAGGCTTTTCGTACAATGGAAGCAACATGGTGGTCAAAAGGCAGGTTGCTATCAACCTGGGTGCTGAAATCTCTCACTACTGATTGTATGCTTAGGACATTGTTATTGATATGATAATTTGTGGGGACGTTACTCTCCCCAAATGGATGATGATGCATGTTTTACTATTCAGCTTGACACCATGTTTCTGGCACCAGTAATTTGTCTGAGTGAGAACTTTTGGGAGGATGTCCACATCACTAGGGGAATTGATGACAGGACCCAGCTTGCAGTCATCTGCAAACTTGGTCGGCCATAGCCCACTAGTTTTGACCTGCACCTTAGAAAAGTATATCCCAAATAAGAGAGGCACCAAGACCGAACTTTGGGATACGCTGCTTGTTATGGGTCTACTGCTTGAGGTGGCTTCCCCTATTTTGACTATGTGGGTTCAGTGAGCCAGTTTTTTACCCATATGGTAACATATGGATTGATGCCTAGTTGAGAGAGTTTATTTATTATGCTTGAGTGGGGAATAGTGTCAAAGGCTTTGGCCAGGTCAAGGTAGGCATTGTGCACCATCTTCCCCTCATTCATGGCTTTGGAGACTGTCTCAAAGAAGCCGGCTAAATTTAGCAGACATGACCTGCCCTTGACAAAGCCAAACTGTGTGGGATCAAGTGTTTGGAGGTTGCTAATGTCCTTGTTAATGAGGTTCATGATAATCCGTTCCATGGCCTTGCAGATCAGGTTAGTTAGGCTGATGGGTCTATAATTTCCCAGATCAGTGGACACTCCACCTTTGTGTAAAAGGATGACAGCAGCTGTCCTCCACTCAGCTGGGAAGAAGCCAGTACTCAGGCTTTGGTTGAATAGGGTGCCTAATGGTGCTGCAAGTTCCTGTCTGAGTTCATGTAAGATGCAGCCTGGGATGTTATCGGGTCCCAGGGAGGCTGTATTTCTTGCCTTTGAGAGAGCAGTGATGACCTGTTCCCAGAATTAAGGGGAAAGGTGAAGGTACTGGGGATGTCCTGATTTACTGATGGGGGACAGAGGGGTAAAGCTTTCACTGAATCTGTCAGCTAACAAATTTGCTATATCTGCGGCATTTGTATATGTGGTGTCCTTGACCACCAGTTCTGAACAGATCTGGGTGCTTTCTTTGAGGTTTGTCTCTAGTAGATGTGGCCAATTCGGACTCAAAGTTTGCTTTGGAGGATTTACCTAGTGCTCTTATTTGCTTGTTCAGACTAAGGAGACATTACTTCCAATTGGACACCTGCTCCTTCTTGGTCTTGGACAGCAATTATTTTCCTTTTGTTATATTATAGAATTTATTTATTGCAGATATCTACCAGACATGTTTACTCTTCCTTGCAGAGGATGATTTAGTCCTGTCAGGTATTCCTGATTCCATGAATCAATATAAATGCTCATATGGTGCTTTGGTGTAGTTTTGGATATTGGTGCCAGTTTTTACAGAGGGGGAGGGGCTGTGAAGCTGTTTATACCATTCCTCAGGAGGCTATAATCAGTTTTGGTGAAGTTTTTATGTCTGTTCCTAGCTAGTGGGGGGGGAGATAGTATCTTTAAAAGTGACCATCACCTCTTGTGGGGGTACCAACTAGCTGTTCCAAGGCATTTGCATTGACAAAGTCAAGGAATCTGTGGGTATGTGTGTTCCTGCATGAGTAGTTCTTCCAATCTATGTTTGGGAAGTTAAAGTCACCCAGGATCAGGATAAAGGGTTGAATCATGATAGATTAAAACAGGTCCAAATAGGTGGATTGGGCATTTTGAGTCAGATTTAGGGGCCAATAGCTAGCCATTATTTGAATAGGGGTCTTGTCAATGGTTAACTGAACCTGGAGTATCTCCTTTGCATCATACCGTTTGACCAGCTTGGAGGTGTGTATGTCTTTAATGTATATTGAAACTCCACCTCTTTTGGCTTTACTGCCCACAGTTTGGGGTCTGAATGTATGATAGGATGAGTAACCATTAAGTCTGGAGAGCTGTCCACAGCCTTGAATCAGGTTTCTGTGCCTGCACAGATGTCAGCATTTTTCAGGGGTAGGCATGCTTGCAATGAGTGCAGTTTCATGTTTAGACTCCTAGCATTTAGCAGCATGAGCTTTAGTTTGTATTTTGTTGAAATTTTTATGTTGGTAGTTTTAACCTCATCACTTTTTCTAAAAAAAATGCACTATAGGGTAGGCAAGAGCCTTTGCCAGAAGCATGAAGCCTAGGTGAGACAGATGCATACCACCTCTAGCAAAGCATCATGGTCTTTCAATCATATCTTTCCAGGCTGTCAGGTACTGGATCCCCCTGAATGACACCAGAAACTAAGCCCATAGACAATCATTTTCTGTTTGTATTGAGGCATCATTCTGGGTGATGGCAGAATGCTGTTTAATGCTAGGGACATACCTGGCAGGGACACAGAATCAGTGAGCTCAATCATGTCTGTCCTCATATAGTCCAGTGAGGTACATCTCAAGTCACTCACCCCAACATGGACTATGACTGAGTCATAACAGTACCTGTTGTTGAGAGACTTGAGTGCGTATGTGATGTGGCAGATTCTGGCACCTGACAGACAACTAACCTTGACTTTCTCCTTATCTTGCCTAGTGAGAGGCACATCTGTGTGTCTCACAATGGACTCTCCTATGAATAATATGTTGGGTTTATGGTGAAGCCTTAGTGGCTTTGAGGCACAGGTGTGTGGACTATGCATGGTATGTGGTGTGGGTGGCTGTGGAGATCGAGTGTGTTTTTACCTCAGATGTCTTCTTTGTTTGGGTATGTTTATTTGGAGGAACTCCACATATGTAGGTGTGTGTTGCATAGGTGTGGGTGGTGTTTGAGGTGCAGTGATTGTGTTGACAACCTTTTTGGCACCAGAAATACTGGCTTGAGGTGGGGAGAAAGCTTGGAATCTAGGTTCCCAATGTAATTGCATCTCTCACAAATTGTGTTCCTAGCTGGTAGTAGTAGATGGTTGTCAGTGTACATGAGGCAGTTACTGCACTGTCTCAGGATGCCCATATCAACCAGACTTGCAGGACAAACTGTAGGAAATTGTCTATCCATATTTGTCAGAATCTGAGGGAGAAAGGCCAGGGAGAGCTAAGGGGTGGTCCTAAAGAACAAGTACTTTAACCAAAAACTAAGATCTTAGAATAACACTTAAGAATAACACTTAACAATTTAGACAGGCTATAAACAAGCAGTAATAAATGCACCAGAAAAGATACAATTGAATACTTTAGAGAACATGCAACAAGTAGCAGAAAAATGCAAAGCAAGATGAAGTAACAGAGTAGTACATAGAAACACAAATTAGAAAAATATAAGCTGCTGAATAAACTGTTTTTTTTAAAATAAAATAAAAAAGGGAGAGAGCAGGAACAGAAGATAATTCAATGTAAAGGGACTAATGGGTTTGGCTTTACCAAATGATCTCTGTATTAGGAAGAATGAGCTAAAGGGATGGGACTGGAAGGAGTGTCCCAGATCAAATTTAAAGTAGGGATGGGCAACTGCAAAAGCAACCAACTTTAAGAACACAACAGCAATAGGGTGGGAGGATGGGAAAAAAATGTTTCAACACAGATCAGAAAACAAAATTCTGCCAGCAAATATGTAAATAATTCAGTCAAGCAAAAATAGACAGTGCAGAACTCTGAAGATTTAAAGTGCCATAAAATATACTTATCAGCTCTATATTTCCAGATTGTTTGAGAAGCACTCTCAGGCAGAACACAAGGAGATTCTTGCTATGACATGCATGAATTTACAAAAAGGCAATATTTTTCTACCATCAAGACAAAAGCCAAGCCTTGAGACAATCAAATAACACAAAAGCTGTTAGACCAGTTTTACCAACTTTAAAAACATAACAGCAGTAAAGTGGGAGGGTGGTAGAAAAAAAATTTCAGCTCAGATCAGAAAACAAAATTCTGCCAGCAAATAGATAAATAATTCAGTCAAGCAAAAATAAAGACAGTGCAGAATTCTGAACAGTTAATGTGCCAGAAAATATACTTATTAGCGCTATATTTCCAGATTGTTTGAGAAGCACTCTCAGTCAGAACACATGGAGATTCTAGCAATGATATGCAGGAATTTACAAAAAGGTGATATTTTTATACCAGGAAGACAAAAGCCATGCCTTGAGACAATCAGATAACACAAAAGCTGTTAGACCAGTTTTACCAACTTTAAGAACACAACAGTAATAGAGTGGGAGGGTGAGAGAAAAAAAGATACAGCACAGATCAGAAAATAAAATTCTGCCAGCAAATATATAAATAAAAACAAGAAATATTGCCAGTAGAATCCACACAAAACATCTCAAATACAAGATAAATATAAAAACCACAGAAAAAGAGATGCTGACAGCTGCAAAAATCCAACAAGGCCTTTACTAGTGCAAAAACACAAGCGCTTTCACAAAATGAGCTTCCTCAGGTGTACATCAAGCACTAATGAGACACACCTATATATACACAGTACAAATCACATGATGCAAAACAATCAACTTCCTGCTTAAAAAATTTTAACATGTATATAAGAAATACGTATAAAAATATATACACATAAATAAAACCTAAACAGTAAACATAAATATAAATATAAACATCATTTAATATACATTAAATACTAAAATAAACAAATAAACACTTTAAAATCATCTTTTTAGTGGCCTCATTTTCAACCTAGGTTTTAGGGGAATGCATTCATTAAGACCATGCCCTTCTGTACTTCTCAACCTGGTAATCCAGATAGCTTCTAGATTCTCAGTCCTGTTATACATATCACCCTGTCTAATACTCTCATGCAGCAACCCAATCACTCTAAAACCAAAAACATGAGATACATCTGTACTAGATACATGTTTAGAAAGTGCATTAGTTGTACTGAGTTTCCTGATGTTATAAACATGCTCCCTAATCCGATCCCTAAGATGCCTATCCGTCTTACCAACATAAAATTTGGCACAGGTCCTACAGCTAGCAAGGTAAACAACATGTTTACTATCACAGGTGCCAGAAACTTTAAAAATGTAATTTCTACCCTGGTCAGGGTGAGTAAATGATGACCCACTATCTATATAGCTACACCAATTGCAATTCCCACACTGTTGAGTGCCAGTGCAAACACTTTGTAACCTATCCTCCTTCGGATAGCAAAGTCTCCTTTTAATAGACCTGTCATTTCTAAAACTGATCCTAGGAGTATCATCAATTATACCTGATACTTCACTGTCCATCAATAACACCTGCCAGTGTTTCCTAATAATATTAATATACCTATCCACATCAGAAGTGTATTTCAAAGAGACTCTCAGATTGGCCTGAGTTGAGATCTTATCTGAACTTTCAGAAGGTTGTTTCTTCATGGAGAAATAAGGTCTGGCTCTATCACTCTGTTTACACGTAGCTCTAGGTACTTGTTCAGACAAGGTCCTATCATCATACCCTCTTTCTTTCAAGAAGCTTTTAACTCTATCCACTTCACTTTCAAAATCTTCTTCCCTCACATTTAGTTTTGAAGCCCTCATGACCTGATTTGCTACAACATTTCTAAATATATGGGGGGGATGCGCACTGTCACGATGTAAAAGATGGCTAACATGACAACTCTTCCTGTACTGTTTGGTATATACATTCCCTTCCGGGTCTCTCAGTACTGCTATACCTAAAAAATCTAAACCTTCATAAGATATCTTATGTGTGAATTGCAAATAATCTGTAGACTTGTTAACATGCAGCAAAAATCTGGACAAATACTCCTCATCTCCCTCCCACAAAATAAAAACATTGTCTACAAATCTACGATAAAACAAAGCATGCTCACCAAAAGGACCCTTAAAGATATAACGATCCTCCCAAACTGCCATAACTGCATTGACGTAGCTGTTGGCACAAGAAGTGCCCATAGCTACGCCATTGCACTGTCTAAACATCTGGTTACCAAACAAAAATATATTGTGTTCAAGCACCATTCTCAATAAATTTACCAATAAAGTGACTATCTCATTACTATACTGTGTATAGCTCTCTAAAAATTGTTGAACAGCTGTCACACCCATGTCATTAGGTATCACAGTAAATAGAGAAACTACATCTAAAGTAATGAAAGAAGCCTAACAATCAGTGTGTGTGTGGATAAAAAATCATACAAATCTCCAAGAAAATGCTCAGTGTCCCTGAGTATATGCTGTGTGTTATTCAGGATAGGTCTGAGGTGCTTCTCTATAAATATAGAAATAGATTCAGTGCACCACCCTCTACCTGAGATGATAGGTCTCATAGGTGGATCCAGGGTGGATTTATGCACCTTAGGTAAACCTTGCAACACCGGTATAAGTGGTTTCATAGTAAGAAAATACTCAAATAATTTCTTATCTATCAATCGTTGTTCAAAAAAGTGCCTCACACCATTCGCTACTTCATCTATATGTGCAGCAACCTGTGTCAAATTTAATTCTTCATAAAACAACCTGTCCCTCAGACTCTCTAGCATCCTAGCCTCATACCAGTCTCTGTCAAGTACTACAATAAGCCCACCTTTATCTGCTGGTCTAAAAACAAGCCGTCGATCATTCTCCAACTCCCTCAAGGCTATATTCTCCTGCCTGGTTAGATTGAATCTCCTCTTCCTGGATTATATATCAGGACTCATACATGTATCATAAATATCCCTTATACACAATTTCTCAAATGCATTAATTATCGAATTATTATTAGGGATAAAAGAACTCGGTTTCGAAAATATGTTCAGTCGCTTATCAATATCACTATTCTTATACATTAATTTTAAAGTCAAATTTCTGGTAAAAGTCTTAATATCCATGATCACATCTACAAAACATGAATAGCTGGTGGGTATAAACGAAAGATCTTTCTTCAATACTGCCAGCTGATAGTCATTCAAAAAAATACTTGATAAATTCAAAACTAATCCTTCTTCGCATTTGAGAACGCTTTCTTTATACTTATCTACCCTGTCGAGGCATTGTCCCATTTCCACTTGCCTCGATACTGACTCCTGTCTCTCGAATGTTCTCTCCTCACATTGTTCGAGTTCTCCTTCATGGGTAGAGGGAACTCTATGTTGTACCATCGTAAAAAACTCTCCGACACCTTAGGGAGATCAGTAGAATCAAGTCTGTCCCTATGTACTTGCGCCGTCGTAGTAACAAACTTTTTTCTGGTGTTCAACTCTCCAGGAATAAGACCTGCAAATGCAGAGGCACTCGCATCTCCCTGTTGATCTCCAGACGCCAACTGTACTTCCGCCCCATCAGAAGCAGCCGATGCTACTTCCGCCGTCGTAGCAGTGCTCTGTAAACTGTGTCCCTCATGGCCACGCTCTTCCCTCGGCCAAGTGAAGATGTTCCCAACATAAAAATTGGCTTTATCTCTGGAAATGTTCTCAATTTTTGCTTTTTGGAGTTTACTCTCATAGAGAGTAAGTGAGTTCAGGATGTCTTCTACATAAAAATCTAAGACATCTCTAGGATATTGTTTGAGCAACTCACCATATACATTATTAATAGAACCAGTTAAGTTCAGCATTTCTCTCTCTGCTGCTGTTATCAACAGGCGTAAGTAACCAAAACTAGTTTGCAAGTTCAATTTCTGCCACTCCTTAAGCAGAATATTGTCACCATTATGAAATGATGGCATTTTCAGAACACGCAAACCACGAGGTATTATCTGTTCAGACAAACATACCTCTAGATGGTACTTCTGGAATTGACTCCTTTTCAATTTATATAAGTCCTTCTCAAGACTAAATAGCTTGATTTTCTAAGCTATAACATCGAAATCATCATCTCCTACTCCATCAGTTGTCTCTTTACAATTAACCAAAGGTATACTGGATAAATACTGTTGCAGTCCAATATTCCGAGAATTAAGTTGTATTGCAGAGACAGGTAAGTCCAGTTCTATAATATCAACAGCCATCTGTGTGGAGTCACCAGCAGAAAAAGCAAAGTAAAAACAAGAAATATTTCCAGTAGAATCCACACAAAATGTCTCAAATACAAGATAAATGTAAAAACCACAGAAAAAGAGACGCTGACAGCTGCAAAAATCCAACAAGGCCTTTACTAGTGCAAAAACACAAGCGCTTTCACAAAATGAGCTTCCTCAGGTGTACATCAAGCACTAATGAGACACACCTATATATACACAGTACAAATCACATGATGCAAAACAATCAACTTCCTGCTTAAAAAATGTTAACATGTATATAAGAAATACATATAAAAATATATACACATAAATAAAACTTAAACAGTAAACATAAATATAAATATAAACATCATTTAATATAAATTAAATACTAAAATAAACAAATAAACACTTTAAAATCATCTTTTTAGTGGCCTCATTTTCAACCTAGGTTTTAGGGGAATGCATTCATTAAGACCATGCTCTTCCGTACTTCTCAACCTGGTAATCCAGATAGCTTCTAGACTCTCAGTCCTATTATACATATCACCCTGTCTAATACTCTCATGCAGCAACCCAATCACTCTAAAACCAAAAACATGAGATACATCTGTACTAGATACATGTTTAGAAAGTGCATTAGTTGTACTGAGTTTCCTGATGTTATAAACATGCTCCCTAATCCGATCCCTAAGATGCCTATCCATCTTACCAACATAAAATTTGGCACAGGTCCTACAGCTAGCAAGGTAAACAACATGTTTACAATCACAGGTGCCAGAAACTTTAAAAATGTAATTTCTACCCTGGTCAGGGTGAGTAAATGATGACCCACTATCTATATAGCTACACCAATTGCAGTTCCCACACTGTTGAGTGCCAGTGCAAACACTTTGTAACCTATCCTCCTTCGGATAGCAAAGTCTCCTTTTAATAGATCTGTCATTTCTAAAACTGATCTTAGGAGTATCATCAATTATACCTGATACTTCACTGTCCGTCAATAACACCTGCTAGTGTTTCCTAATAATATTAATATACCTATCCACATCAGAAGTGTATTTCAAAGTCAATCAAGCAAAAATAAAGACAGTACAGAACTCTGAACAGTTAAAGTGCCAAAATATATATTTATCAGTGCTATATTTCCAGATTGTTTGAGAAGTACTCTCAGTCAGAACACAAGGAGATTTTAACAATGATATATGTGACCTGAAAGGCATCGAAACTGAATGACTAGTAGTAATCTTTTTAGACTTAGCACCTACTAGTCAGTGGTAACAGCTAATTACACTACTATAAAGAGCTTCAGTTGCTTGGCTTTTGAATATGCCATCTTTTGTGTTGGTAGTAAGTTTGAGTTCATGGATAATATGAAGAATCTTGTTGCAGTTTTGTATGGCTGTGTGGCAATTGGAGGTACTGCGTACTATGCCAGGAGAAGTATGGCAGTGGATGTGTAACATATGCCAGCACAGCTAGCTGGAATTTTGTAAAGAATTATATATATATATATATATATATATATATATATATATATATATATATGTCATTTGTATATCAAACTAGTTCTTTACAAATGCTTGTGCTGAAAAATATATTTGTAAAGTTGCTTGTGTTAAAAATTTATCATCAGTGTGCCCTGCTAGACAGAAAAGAAATATATATAAAGGCAGGGGAGTTGGGATATTAGTGAACAGAAACTGAGAAATGTGTGCTGTCCACTTCTATTTACAACCTTGATGCAATTACTTCTGCACTTTGTAAGTGTATCCTAGTTGACATACCCACTTCAGGTAAAGGACTCTGAATTGCTATGTATTCCTTCTCTCTCACTAACCATTCACAGTTGCAATCTATTATCAGCAAACACTGAGGTTCTGCCTACACTTTGTTTACATCTGCCAAAAGTTTGGGTTTCAGCTATTCTAATGAGCTTCCACCTCATTTGTATTTTCACTGTGCTCAGAGGCATGAGTCTATACTATAACAAGGTAACAGTGTAGCTAGGGAACTTGAAGGTGAGAGTACTTGTGTATTTATAGAAAATAGAGGCTTGACATTCCATTAGATTTATCTGCACATAAGGCTTCTGATGTTGCTAAAGCATGCTTTTATTTTTCAGATACATGCTAGATTTGTTCACATGCTATGAAGAGAACTGTTATTTATATGCATTAAGGGGTTAAACTGTTGCCTGTATACTCTTCTTATACTTATACACTCTTAGCATAGGCATTTTTGCCATGCATTGACTTTCACAGATACACAGCCTTATTAACAGTCATTATTAAAACTGGCTACCTTACAGTATGTACCATCTTATTCCATGGCAATGTAAAGTACTATATTGTCAATAACACAGGGGTGTAATGCTTCTAAGATGGCCCATAGACACTACTAGGGGAGTGCTGGGCACAGTGAGTGGTGCCTGGCAGTCATTTGTAATTTATGTTTGAGTTCTTCATGTGTACACATTTTATGAAAATTGTGTGGGAGGTATTCATAACAGGTGAATTATGTGTTATTCCTTGGATCCTACAAGCTGTCATTTTCCTGTTGTTTTGAGGGTGGGGGAGCCAATTTATATTTGTGTGTTTCCACATCACTAGTTGGGTTTCAAGAGTTTTGTTCTTGCAGTTGTGTAGTCCGGGTATTTCCATGTATGTACAGAGAAAATTGTATGTAATCAGTGACATGTTGTAGCACAGCATTCAGGAACTGATTTAGGACCCTGGATGCTGCTGCCTGTGATATCCACAGCATATGCCCTGTTGGTCTTTGAAAGATTCCTGTAACTAAAACTCTAAATGCTACACATACCTTAGTCTCCACTGGTATTTGTTCCCCCTGAGAGAGGTTGCAGAGTTTCTGTAGTGTGTCTCTATCCACCCTGTAGCACTCTATAGTTTCTACATCATACAGACTGTGGTAAGTTAACAGGGGTCTAAATACCCTTTTTTTCTTGGCCGGGGTCTGTTTGCAGCAACAGCACAGACTTGTGTCTGTTGCACATACATATGTATTACAGCAACTGCAGCCCCTGATAATGTTTCCATGTATAGCACCTTTTGTGGCTGCATTCCAATAGGTTTTGGAATTCGCAGGGTAAACTTACACTGAGACTACAACATTGCTTTATAGCTTATTCAATAGCTCCTTCATCATGGATTGGTTGATTAGCATACAGCTGCTTATGCTGTAATTAGCATGCCACAATGTTTACTGTGTTTGTGTGGCTCTACACATTATGTAGAGCTGCTTACTGAGTACAAAGCGATGTGCTCCCATGAGAACATTGTGTGGCAATGTGAACACAGTTTTAGCAGACCATGTAGGCTTTATTGAATCTGAACCATCATTTTTTTAGGGCCAGGCACTTGGATACTTAGCCATGTATTTTACATTACATGAGCTAATGACATGAAATACAAGGAAATGGCGTGAATTTGTGACTGTCAGTCTCACTTGTCAAGTTTATAACAACAATATTTAAAATCTGTCCCTATTTTTGGGCCTTTGTCCCCACATTATTTTAGGCTTTTTCTGCATTTCTTGCACTAACAGGTTGAGAGGTATGAATCAAACTTCAACCAGTGTGGACAACGGTGAATATTTTCAACACTATATGGATACATGCTGACAATTAAGGTTTTAAAAGATGATGACTATACAAAAGCATTCATTGATTTTAATCTTCTTTCACAACACCTTGAATCCAATATTTTATAAAGTAATTCAAGCAAAATGACTTACAGAGTGCATTTAATTTTGTTATAGCAAGTAGTCTATGTCTCTTCTATTCTTTCCAAGTCCTCATTTTACTAGAATTCACAAGACACTGTAAGTTGAATCTGCTATGAAGAGGTAGATCTTCTGTTGCAGCAAATTTGGTTAGGGGTATATTCTTTTAAGGAAGTTTTCCCAGAAGGAGGATTGTCTTGGAATTCAGTCTTGCTGTTGCCAAGGATGGACTTCTTTATACAAGACATGAAAGTTATCTAATTATCATAAAGTTTTTTTTTGCCTATACCCCCCCAAATGCTAATTGTCAACCTCCTCTAAGTCAAATGACCCATTTGTTCCCTCTTCATCAAGGATGAGAGTCAGCCTAGAGGGTCCATAATTTAGGCAGTCATCAGGAGTGATTTGAGACTTTTCTATTATTGCAGCCCTATGTCCTCATGCACACTCAGTTGTGCAGAGTAAGGAGATGTGCAATAGGCTATTTATAATGGACATTTCCTTACTTCCATAAGAGACTCTGCCATGAAACAGTCCTAATCATGGGAGGTAGTTTCTGGTATCCACCATGAAAAACACTTATTCCTCTGAGTTTATATAGCCCACTCAGCCCCATGGTATAGGCGAGCAGACCATGTCCCCTCACTACTCTCATCCCTTGCCTGACTCCTCCATTTCCCAGGCCAATAAATGAATCCTGGTCACCAGGTTCATAGTAAGTGCTCCATTCCTCTGAATCATAGAACCGGGCTATGTACTTAGCAAAAAGGTACATCTGGATGAACACATCCATTTTCTGTAACATGCACACCATTCTAATCCCCTCCTGTCTCACAAGTTAATCTTATAATACCATTTTTTTGTGGTATCCCCAAAGTCTCAAAACAACCCACTAAACAAGTGTAGTGGGTCCAAAAACAAAACAGAGTAAGAAACTTCTCTGTGTGGAAGGCAGGACCAGCTCAAATGTCACACTGATGGGGGAAAGGATGTGAATTTAACATGTGTACCAATAATTGCTTTGCAGTACAATAAACCACTCCCTTGCCTGATAAAAAATATATATATATTTAGAAAGCTTGTGAGGAAACTATTACTCAATTTTTGTTTTACTTGGATCGCTTGTCTGTGTACTTAATAAAGGATTTTCAGTTGGAAACAGACTGCCTGCCTTGCTTGGATTACTTCTGAATACTTAGCATTTCTGTGCAATTATATATTTTTCAATTATTTATTTATTTATGTGACTTGAGGAGTTTAAGTTCGCTACTTCTACTACTTTTGTCTGATTAATATACAGTGATTAACTAGATATATATGGACTGAAAATCTTCCCCACAGAGAAGTTTCTTACACTGTTTTATAATACCATTTTTTCTAACATATGGTAGTTCTGGTGAAGAATGGCACAGCAGTGCATTCTGGGATGGGAATGGAATGAGATAGCCTATGAAAGATTTACGTGCCAAGCTGTCTGCTTTTTTTCCAAAATATACCTGCTAATCCAAATCTATTGTTATAGTTAAATATATAACTTTCATTTGTCAATCTTTATAGTAACATAATCAAAACAACATGTTACTGTGCATTTCAAGTTCCTGATGAAAATTTATAATGGCCTGATGCCAAGCAATAACTGTAAGTAAACTCAGTAGATTAAAAAGAAAAGCAAACGTAGAAACAAAGTGTCCTAAAGATCAGAAAATGCCGTCTATGGTATGTGAGAATCCATCATGGACAACTTTTCAGGTACAGCATCTGAAATGTGCCCACAACCCTAGCAGTGTTGTTTACTGTGATGATACAGTGTAAGATATTTCCATTTTACTCCAGAACTTAGGCAACAGCTGCATGTCACCAGCTACAGCATCCACAGTGCCATGGCACCTGCTTCTGCAGCAATATCACAAAAACAGGCAATGCATGGGTGAAGTAGAAACTTATGTTACATCCACTGTTGTTTCAGGAGAAGCCACTGGCCATATCTGCTGGCATCATCCAACACTGTTTAACTTCTCAGTATACCTGCAGCATATCTGTGGATACAACATATGTGTGTGTTAGTATTTTTACAGTATTTTAAAATAAAATAGTGCAATGCAATTCATACTTACTGTGTGTGTGTGTGTGTGTGTGTGTGTGTGTGTGTGTGTGTGTGTGTGTGTGTGTGTGTGTGTGCGTGCGCGCGTGTGTGATTTTGACACCCTCTATAGTACCACTACATCACTAGATGTGGCTGCTACTGATTCTATCTGATCTGTGGCATTTTGAGCAGCTGTGATGCAGGCACTTCTAAGGTAGTGTCAGGAAAATGTAACTAGAGCAGTTTTATCCCATGATAAGTACCCCTTCCACCCCTAAAAATTTGTGTGTGCAGTGCTGGCTATCCAAATTAATGGCACCCTACACACCATGGATAAGAATGTCAGGGATGAGGGGCACAAGGGAATGATCAAATATGATCAGTGTGAAGGAACAAGATGTTCTCAACCTAGCACATCCCTCCTGCAGCCTAATGTTCCTCTTGGCTTTTTCTTTCATATTAGTGAAACAGCAGGGGAACTTGGCACTCAAATGACTAAGATATCCACACATTCATGTCAGTAAAACATGATGTCCAAAAGAGATCCCCCTGCTTATGATTGTCTCTGTGTACTGGTAAGAGCTCTAAGTTAGTCTGCAGGCCAACCATAGAACCAGGCTTCATCTTGCTTCGTCTTCTTACTTTGATTTCTGCTGGTACAACTAACTAGTAATGTGCAGCAGTAATGGTTCCGTGAAGCAGAGACTTGCCTTTAAAGTTTCAGTGTACAAATGTTAGTAAGCTTTGTGGGGTATGGTTATGTCTGATGCACAATGCGGACAATCCATGTACTGCCCTATGTAGCTTGGATGTGATAAAACATACATCACTTTATTCTATGCTGTCTATGTTATGGTCCACAGTTGTGGACCAGACATTATCTCTTTACCAATGCTGCAATGTATATCTCTCACTTATGCTTTGGCTGGGGTACTGTTGCTGGGTCTTTCTCACCTGGTTTTCCACTCTGACCTTCTGCTGCTTCTGATAGTACAAATAGTAGGGAAGGTCCTGTGAAGATGTTAACCTGCTACTCCAAATGCTTGAACAATGTCACGTTATGTAGCATTACTCACATGGGAATGTTTTCAATACAGATTCCAGGACAGTATTGTATTTATCCTCCTGACATACAAAGGCAATGGAAGTGTCCCTTGAGCAGGTCAAACACTTATTCCACTATGTTACATATTTTGGCAGGTGCTGCATTATTGGCCATTTCCTGCATGGTCTGTGGGCTGCAAATTGGGATCATCAAATGGAGCTGACAGGCATATCCTGCATTATCTATTATATACAGCAAACAGCATATTTTGCATACTTTGCTCCCTGCTGGTACATTATCTCCTTGCTGAGATTGGCATCACCTGCCCTACTCAACAATTTTTCCCACTTTTCTGAGATTTAAAAAAGTTCAGTTACAGGCTTGCTGTTCTTGAACTGTTTGTAAGTTTCTGTGAGGCCATTTTTGCTTGGGCTAAAGGAAAGTCTCTCTGTTGATCAGTGGCAGTGAAAAACATTGAGCAGCTTCCCTGCCTCCCGTGGGAGTGGTTACTGACTTGAAACTGTAGCTTTATTGACCAATAGGGGTCATTTTCAAAACTCCTTCATCTTCCTCTCTTAAAACCTAGTTGCCTCGTGGTTTTGGCATCTTTTCAGGCTTGTTGGCTGTTGGTGAAGCACCCACCAAGAGGAGAAAACGCTGAGAGAAGAAAGGAGCCACTTTTGAGATTTTAAGTATTTTTCCTCTGTTTATTTGCTAAGTTTTTCTGCATAGTTGCCTAGTTTGAGCATTTTCTGGCTTGTTAAACTTGATTTCTGCATTATTAGCTGTATTTAGAGCACAACCAAAAGCTGTTTACTGAATTTCCTGTTTGCACTTAATTTTAAAATCTTTTTTCTCAAAACTTGCATATTTTCTGTCTTTGACCTAGCACTCTTGTGTGGGGTCATTTACTGCACTGTTATAACTTGATATTACTTGTGAACCTCTGCTATCTCTGAAAAAACAAAACAAAAAAACAAATCTTGCTTTTTTCCCACTTTTCTGAGATTTAAAAAAGTTCAGTTACAGGCTTGCTGTTCTTGAACTGTTTGTAAGTTTCTGTGAGGCCATTTTTGCTTGGGCTAAAGGAAAGTCTCTCTGTTGATCAGTGGCAGTGAAAAACATTGAGCAGCTTCCCTGCCCCCCGTGGGAGTGGTTACTGACTTGAAACTGTAGTTTTATTGGCCATTTTGGGTCAATTCCTGGCTCTTTCCAGCCCCTGCTATCAAACACGCTTTAGCGATTTAGCGCGGAGTTGCCACTAGAGCAGCATCGGGCAGCGCTGGTTTAACAAGGTTAAACTTTTTCTGGCTCCATAAAGTCTGTTCTTCATTTTTTCCCTTAGAACTGCTCTACTAGTAATCTAAACAGTATATCCCTTAACTAAAAAGCGCAGCACTTGTTCCTAAAAGCTTTTTTTTTTCCCAAAAAAAAAAGCTCAGCACTTGTCTTAAAAGCATCTTCTTTTCAGGTTAAGCACTTCTGTATTATACAAAGTCCCTCACTAGCGAACCCCCCCCCCAGGAGTACCCACTTCCTTACTAAGTCCTCTCTTATTCATTTACACCCCTAACTTCTTAATTTCTCTAGCATGTTGAAGGGCCAGATGCTGGCGTCCTCTCCTGTCCAGTTGGTGAATCTGGGAATATTGAGGCAATGTTACAATTGCCTCATGTACACAGACAACCCTCTCCTCCTCCCACATAACACAAATACTTGCGAGAGATGCAGCTATTTAGCCAAACTGGAGGCTGAGCTCTCTCAACTCAGGACTGGCAAGACCAGACAGGAGGAGAAGGCAACTACACACACCACAAAACCAGTCTCACATAAAGCTATCACAACAATGAATCAAACACATAAACACACAAAGACATACTGAGGCACTCGAGGGCTCTGCAAAATTTACCTAAACAGCAGAGGCCTCCAAAGCAGACACCCAAGCAACTGCCACCTCATGACACACCACAGGCAACACATAAACCACAAAATCAGTGTGCAAAGCAGTCACAGCCCTTAAGGCCAAATACAACACCAAACATACTTGTCATAGGTGACTCCATAGTCAGACACACTGACGTCCCACTCACCAGGCTGAACAAGGAGAGGGTCACAGTAAGCTACCTATCGGGTGCTAGAATCCGCCACATAACACAAGCACTGGGGTCACTCCACAGCAAGTACAAATATGACACAGTCATTGTCCATGCTGGTGTGAATGACCTGAGATGTACCTTCCTGGACTACATGAAAAGAGACATAGAGGAGCTCTTTGATTATGTAGCCCAGGCAGGTATGACCCTGACCCTAAGCAGTATCCTTCCTTCACCAAGAATGATGCCACAACATAGAGACAAGATGATCAGCTTTAACAATTGGCTTAATTTCTGGTGTCATTCAAAGGGGATCCAGTGTCTGTCTGCCTGGGATGACATGCTTGACAAGCCACACTGCTGCGCAAGGGACGGCTTGCACCTGTCACCGCTGGGATTCGGATATTGGCTAAGGCTCTTGCCACCCCATAGTGCCTTTTTAGGCAAGGCTCAAATTCTAAACCTACCACCCTAGAAAACAAAAATGGGAAGAAACTAAGGGTAATGCTGCTCAATGCCAGAAGTCTAAATCTCAAAATGCACGCACTCGAGGCCGTTCTCAGTATGGAGAACATCAATGTCTGTGCTGTGACTGAAACCTGGTTCAAGGCTCCTGAGAGCACCCCGGCACTATCAGGTTTTACCTCATATCATGTGTTCCGGCCCCAAAACCCAGACCACACCACAAAAGGAGGGGGTGTATCCATATTCATCAAGGATACCCATACCTCCAGGTTGGTGGCAACGCACGAAGCATCGGAAACCATCCAGGTGCAATTAACCATGGTCAAAACTGCTCTACAATTTGTAGCATGCTACAGGCCACCCTCTCAAACTCAGGAACCCCACACAGCCTTCCTGGAGACACTGGAGGGTATAAATGTATCTCCAAACACCATTATATTGGGTGACTTCAACTACCCAAATATAGACTGGGAACATTACTCAAGCCCCAACTTTCTAGCCCAAAGGTTCCTGGAGTTCATAAATTCAAATGCCATGGAACAACTAGTCACCGTTCCCACATGAGGAGAAAATATACTAGATCTCATCATCACAAACATGGGGACAAAATGCTCCACACCAGAAGTATATCCCTCATTGGTGAGATCAGATCATAAACTAATCTCACTGGAAATCCACATCCCCCCACCCCAAACAAAAAGGACCACAGTGAAGAACTTCTCTAAAGCAAACTACACACTACTCAAGACTGGTGTGGTATCCTTCAAGGCCCCGGAGCCAGTGGAAACCACAACCCAAGCTGCGGAAGCCCTTACAAATGCCTTCTACGAACACCTCCAGGACTGCATGGATCAGGCAATCCCTAATAAAACCAAGACTCTTTCCACCAAGGGCAAACATCCAGTCTGGTGGACCCCAGCCATTAACAAACTTTACAATAAGAGGAGAAAGCTGTTACATGATAGAGCAAAATCTATAAAAGAGAAGACACCCTTGATCATTATTAGTAAAAAAATACGAACACTCATAAAATCATCCAAGGCCAACTTTGAGAGAAAAATTGCCATAGATTCAAAAGACAATCATAAGGCCTTCTTCAGCTATGTTAGAAACCTGGGTGGAAACTCCCAGATATGTTCAGAATTAGTCCAAAATGATGCAAAAATCACTGAACCCACAGACATTGCCAACATACTGGCAGACAGGTTCAGTGCAAACTTCACCCTCCCCCGCAAAAGGAGAGATAACTATCCCAGCGGAGTGTAGCCTCCCAGACATCTCAAATGCGCGGCTGAAAGCTGCTCTCTCTAAAGCTAAAAACACAGCATCAATGGGACCGGATGGTGTCCCCGGCTGTTTGCTACATGAACTCAATGAGGAACTAAACCCGCACATAAGGCAGCTGTTTAATCTTAGCCTTACCACAGGATACGTGCCCAAGGAGTGGCGTACAGCAACTGTGGTCCCACTCCACAAAGGCGGTGCCTCTACGGACCCTGGTAATTACCGCCCCATAAGCTTAACAAGCCTGGTCTGCAAAGCTATGGAGAGGATCATAATGGAACTCATAAACAAAGACATAGGGGACTTGCAGACATTGGACCCAACCCAGTTTGGCTTTGTCAAGGGCAGATCACGCCTTTTGAACTTGGTCGACTTCTTCGAAACAGTCACCAAGGCCATTGATGAGGGAAAGGCAGTCCATACAGCCTACCGTGACCTTGCAAAAGCTTTCGACACAATACCCCACTCGGGTATTATAGAGAAACTTACCAGCTTAAATGTAAACCCATATGTCACAAGATGGGTTGCAAACTGGCTAAAGGACAGAACCCACAGGGTTAGAGTTGCTGGCGCCATGTCAGACTCCAAGCCAGTCACAAGTGGTGTCCCACAGGGCTCAGTCCTTGGCCCCCTGTTGTTCGGCATCTACTTCTCAGAAGTACAGGCAAACATAGGAGGACTATGGCTGACAAAGTTTGCAGATGACTGCAAACTGGGTGCCATAGTGGAAAGTACATCGGACACAGATATCCTTCAGAGGGGTCTCACGGAAACTGATAGCTGGTGCCAGAGCCATGGCCTGAAGTTAAATGCCAAAAAATGTATAGTCATACCCTTCAGGAAAAACAAGGTAACCCCAAGCTACCATATAGGTGGCAATCCACTAAGCACAGAAGAGCTTATCAGGGACCTGGGGACCCAGGTTGACAGTGGCCTTTCTTTTGACACCCACATTGCTAAAGTGGTTAGAAAGACCTTCTACATTGCCCACCTGATCATGAAGAGATTCACATCCAGATCAAGTGAGGTCATTGTTCCCCTGTACTCTTCACTTATCAGACCAATGATCGGGTACAATGCCCCATTCGGGATGTATCTCACCCGACACCTGCAGCAATTGGAGAGACCCCAAAAGTTCCTCACCAAAAGGATAAAGGGACTCCAAAATCTGTCATATGCTGCCAGACTGAAGAAACTCCAGCTCTATTCAGTCACATACCATCTGCTCAGAGGTGACCTGTGCCTGACATACAAGGCCATGTCCAACCCGGAATTAATGGACATGCTCCACCTCAAAAAATCCAAATCTACCAGATCCACTAGAGCAAGCGACGTAAACCTTAGCACGGATATAAATAGGACATGCTGGAGGGATAGATTTGTCACCCAGAGACTCCCTATGCTGTGGAATAAAATCCCAGTCCATGTGAGGCAGAGCACCTTGCTGGCTCTGTTCAAGAGAAATCTTGACCGGTGGATGGGAGATCGTAGGTTTACCCCGGGAATCATCTCCGTGTCACTGCTGGACAGAGGCACAACAAACAAATGGGCACAGTATTTTTTAACATAAGGGGTGGCGTAAGCCACAAAACTTTGGGCTAGGCTTATAAATGCCTTAGGGCAGATAGCCTAGTATAAACCTATGAACCTATGAACCTATGTGAACATGCTGCTGAGTTATAGCTGCTGCAACTACATATTCATGTCCATGTGGCCTGTTCCTTACTTGTGTGCTGCCTGTGTGTGTGTGTGTGTGTGTGTGTGTGTGTGTGTGTGTGTGTGTGTGTGTGTGTGTGTGTGTGTGTGTGTATATATATATATATAAATATATATATATATATATATATATATATATATATATATATATATATATATATATATATATATATATATATATATATATATATATATATATATATATCTTTATTTTGCATGCATGTAGATTTTCCAACTAGTTGACTCTATGAAATCTTCTCACAGGGATCTTTGGTATATGTTAGATGTGTACCAAATGGAAGAATCATGAGAACTCCCCAGATAGTGCATGGATACATTATAAATAATTCCCTGTATTCTGCAGAAGCACCTGGCAGTTAAGGAATGTAAGATCTTTCTGTTGAAGTAACATAGATGTTTCGGATCAGGTGAGACACTGATGTCAATTTGCATGTGCAGTCAATGTCTCCCAGTACCTAAAAAAAGTAGGAAGTGCTGTCAAAGGTCAGCACAGTGGTGATTCCCACCTATGTAGTCCAGGGAAATCAGATATGCTCTTCCATATAGTGCAACATAATCATGAGGATTTTGTCATGTTTTGCAAAGACAACATCTGCAGTATCTCTAATGTGTCCTCACTAGGTTGTTGATAGATTACTATAACTTAAAACATTAAAGGTACACATACCTTAGTATGTACAGACATACATAATTGCCCATCCCCTTAATTCAGAATGTGGCAACAACTTTCAGCAAGGTATCATACAGTCTCCCTGTCCAAATGAAAGCCATCCATAACCTGCTGGTTACTCAGCTGATTGTATGTCAGATGCTGTATGTACCTTATTCATTGATGGGGGTGGCCATGATGTGCAACATTGCAATCACTGTATTCAATGGCAGACACTAACGCATGCTGTTGAGCTACAGCTGCTGTAACTGCAAGCATTGCTCCCTTCATGTATCCCTTAATTCTCAGTGGAAAAAATGGTCATGCTCCACAGTACAACACACTCTTTTATACATGTCTGAATTGGTCCATCATTTTGGGTTTCATCATTTGCACATACAATGTGATTCATTTGCATTAAATTCTGTATTTCCATGTCATTATCCATTCAATAGCATGCACTACCACCTTGTTATTTTTTCCCCCATGTGATCACACTATCTGTAGCTCTGAATTGTCCATCCCACTACCTCTGCTAATTTGCCCTTTGTTAAACTTCTGTGAAACATGGATTTAACATACAGTCCCTCATATTTTTACTTTTGGTTTCACTGCTTTGAGGATCTCAGTAATTATTACATCCTTGGAATTTCAACAGGTATCCATACTCGGTAACTAAAAGGGGAAAACAGTTTTGGTGGCACAGTTTTAAATGCTAAGGACATAGGTAAAGGAATTTGCATATCATGCACTAGCTGTTTTAGATAGTTTATTCTGAACGTACACCTCACGCAGGCTAGTCATACATATTTTTATTTCTTACTTACCACCCTAACAAATTATCTAAGGGGAAAGGATTGAGGCAATGTTAATAATGCAGTCAGAAATAGTTGTTGTGTCTTTTGGCTTATCCCGGTTAAGGGTCGCCAAAGCGGAACTCCGGTCCGCTAATGTTTGGTAGTGGATTTTTATGTGCCGAGTTACCAGCCCTGATGCACAACCTTCAATGAAGGCATGCACATTCACGCATGCCTCCACACAGAAGACGCTCTAGCTGAGAATTGAACGCGACAACGTCTTGCTGTGAGGCGACAATGCTACTGCAGCACCACTACCGCGGGTACTTTACAAAATAACAACTGCCCCAGGCATTCACGCATGCCTCCACACAGAAGACGCTCTAGCTGAGAATCGAACGCGACAACGTCTTGCTGTGAGGCGACAATGCTACTGCAGCACCACTACCGCGGGTACTTTACAAAATAACAACTGCCCCAGGTATCCTTACCACATTGCTTCTAGCCAAGAAATGGGGAGGGTACAGAAAGGAAAGATTGTACAGTACAGGGCAGAATAGCTACTAGGAATGTAGGAATGCAGAACAGAGTAGAGTATGTGGAATGTTTGAAGGGCAGAAAAAGACAATAAGGTGCAATACTGCAGTTAGCCAGAAAGAAATGAGCAGTGTAGAAGGACGGCAGAAGCAGGCAATGATGTCTTGAAACATGTGCTACAGTCAAAGGTGAGGAAAATGCAGACAGTTTCCACAATGTGCAGGTGATATTAGTGATCATTTCAGCTTGCATTACACATATACATTTCAGGTGCAAATCTGCCAAACAACAGCACATGTGCAGCTATGAAACTATAGGTGTGACACAATAAACAGTGTAGCAATTAATGGAAAATAATGCAGTCAGAGCAGGAACATATAAAATACCTGCCTAGAAAATGTGATGCATAAACTTTGAGTTCCCATTATCAGTGTTCACCATCTTATTAAGACAAAGAGTTGACACGTGTTTATGCCTAAACCCAGCAGGACAAACTGAAAATGAAATTATTAAGTATTAATTAAGAACCATTGTGTGACAATTCATCAAGTAAAATAAATTTATATAAATGAAAACAATAATGTTTCTGCAAAGAAAAAAGTATTTTGAAAAAGTGTAGCTGGTGAATATTCCAGGTAGCAAATCTACAAAATGGTGCTAACCACAGATTACATTGATCATTTGCTATAAGCATATTCAGAAACACTACACAAACATTTTTTAACCTCAGCCTTCAATGTGAATGTATAACAACATGACAAAAAATACTAAAACCCCATGCCCAAGCTTATTTGGGATAAGAACACTTTTTGATTTTTCACAGTAAATTCTTTCATTCTCTAGAACTTGGATCATGATTTCTTCAGACTAAAAATCACTTGTCACTCATTAAATCTATCTGAATATAGGTCATTTGTGGAATGAACCCAACTAATCCAAAAAAGGTTGAAAAATAGATAAAATTCCTTGTCATGACAAAATAATACCATAACATGCTAAATACATAAACTATAATCAGCCTATTTGACTGGTAAAAAAACAACAAATAAATAAATAAATAAATAAATTTATAAACATCATTACCATAACATTCAATTGAAGTTGTGATGCCCCTGCACTGGCCCAGTAATCAAGGAGCCTCAATCAGCACATCTAACACCAGTGAGAGACATCCACACTGGGGGGATGACAAGTACACACACAGTAAAGTACAATTTCCCTTAAGAGCACACAGAGATCACAGTCAGTCTGGGGCTAGTTTCTCCCTCTTGCTCCAGATCCCCAGTAAGACTCCCACTGGCACCACTATTAAGTTGAGTCCTTAGCCAGGGTTCCAAGCCAAGTCCTCCCAGTACTCTCTTTGTCCAACCAGCGCTTTGCGTCCCTGGCCAAGTAGCTCACACACACACACACACACACACACACACACACACACACACACACACACACACACACACACACACACACACACACACACACACACACACACACACACACAAACACTTTGAGATTAGATTTATACACAAACACACACCTGGGAAAGGCTGGCACAGGTTTACTAGCTATGCCCCCTTCTGTCCAGACCATAAGGTAGTTAGCACTGTCACCAGAACCCCTTATCAGATACTTTAAGTCCCTTCCCAAAGGGTGACCAATCTTACTGTGCAATGTTACTATTATCCAAATGGTAAGTGTGACCAATACTTTCAAGGCTATTTAGGAGTGGCCTTTACAGTATCACCAAATACATATGCAAGTACTTTAAGAGCTTAAATATCTCTAAACAAGCCAGCCACAATTAAAAGGTTTAAATATATTTAATAATAAATAATAAAAGAACAAGACAATATTCAATAACAGCACAGTGACTACAGAGTTCAGAATCACAGGAAATATTTTAAAACAACATTGCAGGACAGTCTCAAATAAATACAGAAAACATCTAAACTAATCTTCACTATATTCCTATCTGTATCTAAAAGAAATCACTTTAATCTAGTTACTTACTATTGGCAAGGCAAGTGCTGATAAGAGGATGTTTTCAGATCCAAGGACAAATACAAAATGTGCAAACTCACTCTCTGAGATAATTCATAAATTAATAATACACATCACTGCTGGGTTAGCTGGGATGACATCACTCTTTGTCACCTGCCTTCAGTTCCCAGGCTAACATAAACTTGGAATTTAACTCCTCTGTGTCAGAATACATATATATATCTCGGAAGTTTTCCTAGAACAGAAAGTCATAAAACAGTTAAACATTTTTTACATTTAAAACCTAGTAATTATTTCTGTTTCAAGACAACAGGAAAAGCTCCAACTATAGACATTGCATCCCTTTGCATTAATTAACTTTTATAGCACACTTGTAAACAATTTCAACTTATTTTCTTAAAGTTTTGCAAGTTAACTCTATATGTTCCAACTTCTACCATTAAAACATACATCTGCACAGGTATATAGTTTATACATATTTCTGCTCTTTTCCAGCAGGGTACACTGTGGTTACATTCTTGAAGCTCAGTGCATAACATACAGTTCAATACACACTTCTGCACCAGTAGTTTAATATATACGTAATGTATAGTTCTCTTACATTTGTAAGACAAGCCTATGGATCATATTAATATTCACAAATGACATATGATTATTTACAAAATTCCAGCTAGCTGGGCTGGCAGCATTTCGGTTTGTCAAAGAAGTATCAGTGAGGTTACAAATTTTAAATTTGTGTTCAGACTTCTAATGCTTTTATGTGAGGTAGTTGTACTGTGCATTACTTATATTTTACTTGTAACAGACACTAAAACTTTTTTTAATTTTTCAGAAGAATTTAAGGGAACAATTCCAGTGAATGAAGTTGGAATGGGAGCTGGCCCAGTGGCTCACAGAAGTGAAGCCATGTCTGTAACTGAAATGGCCCAATATCAATTATTGACTTAGACAGAAGGGTGAGAATGAATGTCTGACATAGGCTCATTCTGTGCCAGTTCCAACACTAGGTGACCTAGGCAGTTGCCTATTGCCCATGTTGGCTGGGGTGCCTCAGCTTCCCTATAAAAAAATTAAAAAAATTAAACAAAAATACAGGCTCCTTTTGTAAACACAACAGTCATTAGGACCCTGTGAGAGAACTTCCTTTTCTCATAACTTCCATAATTCCTGCTAAAGACAATGGTCCTAATATCATCTAAACCCACAAGAGAGATTTAAGTAGAGGAGCTGAGGAGATACAGGCCGACAAGATCACTGAATATGCAGCAAGAATCTGTTCTGAGTGCACAGCTGCTCTTTTCTTCAGAGCAGATGGTGGTGACTTGTTCTGCTGAGTGCACAGCTGGTCTTTCCTATACAGCAGACAGAGGTTTGTGTGTGTGTAATTGTGTGGGTAAAATGCTCCACTTAGTGTCTAGTTAAGCGACTCTCCTCAGAGTCAAACCCTGAACCTTAATTATTAAGGGCAGGCAACTGCCTTAAACCTCCACACTAACTACCATGGCTCCTTTAATTTTACTTTTTTTGTTAATCACCAAAGATTACAATCTGACAGTGACATGCATAGAGTTTATTACCCTGCCTAAGTCCCCATTTCACCATAATCCAGCTCTGGACTCATCCATCATGGGATGAGAGAGGCAGGTTGGCCTGCTTCATGGGTGGCTCCTAGAGATGCAAGAAACACATCATAGAGCATGTGGGTTAAGACTTGGCATGCCTGCTAAGCTGCACACAGCACAGTACCTGTATTAGGAAGATGCACAGGAGTATACATGTGCCACGGGTGGCACTGTGCAAATCTGTAGATGTATGGCTGTGGCAAGGATTAGAATGTAGGCCAGGGGAAGAAACATCCACCTTTCATTGGCATCCAGGACCATGATCCATTCACTAACTGCCTCTCACTGCAGAACTTGGGTTGCTAGGGTGAATGAATGGGTGATTAGATGGAAGAGGCTTGATGGCTGGCAGGCATGAGGGGCAAAAATGACTTTAAATGTACACTGGAGCATATAGCTGTACACTGTTGATGAGTGTACTCTTCTCCAGAGCTCACAGATACTCCTGCAGCACTATCTAGTTTAGAAATATTCTGGTCCCATACAGCTCTGACTGGAGTGTACAGTCCAGTACAACAAAATGTGGTGGAGGCATGTTAGTTAACAAAGCTGAGGCATGTAGCTGTAGGTCAGTGATGCATGTGCTCCTAATCCTGGGTTCCTAGGAACCACCACAGGATGTAGACCTACACCCATTATGGTCATGTCACAGGACTCTGTAAGGACTCATTGATGGGAAAATTGACACCACTGGGATACAATAGATGTAGATGTCAGTGTATGCAATGCTGCAGCTTCCATTGCTACATTACTGACAACCTCGGGTGTCAACATCCACCAGACTTTACACTACATGGGTAAATTACTGAAAAGTTTGAGTACCATAGGATACCAGGTGCAAGTGTCAGCATCTACTGTGCTTTTCCATAGGTGCCTCACTGGAGACTTTGGGTGCCCTAGAGTATTACAGCAGGAGTGCCAGTGACCTCACATGCAGTCTTACGGATGAATTTTATTTGTATGGAGAAAACTTGCCTGTCCTCCTGGTTCACTGTGTATGGTCGGCTTACTGCTGTTGCTATGCAACTGTTCAGTACTTCTAGTGCTGCATTCTGGGCTGTTTGTTGTGTGATGAATTTTTGTGCATTCAGGATGCATACATGACAACTGTACTGTTCATAGCTTGCATGTCTGTGCTTGTCCTGGTATCAGTGTCCCTTTAATAATTTTACAGATTACCACATGCTTGCAATAACATGGCCAGGTTTCACTACACTTTTGCTTGTTTGTTTCCAGAAGGTTGTTATGACAGTGGCAGCAGTAAATTGAACAAAATATCTGTTTGTGTATCACAAATGATCTGTAGACTATTTTGGGAGCAGCATTGGCATAATGGTTAAGGTCTTCACCTTACAGATACAAAGTATAGGGTTTGATCCTGACCTCTGGATATTGGCTGGGTTTGAAAAAGTCTGCAGTCTGATAGCCTAGTATGAACCTATATTGAAATGTTGTGCCCTCTACTGTCCTGTTTGCCATGGTTACATTGTGGACTGAGTGCATTTTAAAATGGTGCAAAAACACCATGCTGCACATTATGGCCACTGAATTATTCATCATTTACAGTGTGAATTGCATGTAGTAGTCCTGTTCTCATTCTGCAGCATGATATAGAATTTGCTTGTATATCTCATTGCACCCTTTTGCTGTATCTTTGCCAAGGTTTTATTCCTGTTATTAGTGACATGTGTGTCTGAATTCGACCTGTCGGTGTTCTGGAGTTGTTGTGTCATTTCTTGTGTCTTTCAGATTTCCAGGAGGATTAACATGATCAGTGAATGCAGAGTGTATAGCATTAAGTGGTGGGGTTCTCATGGTGGAAGATGAGTTTATTGGGGAGTAAGCCATCCTGCATTTCAATCAGAGGCTAGTGTGCTGAGATACCAAAAACAAGCAGACTGAAGAGAACGCCAGCTGGAGGTAGCTTGTAGAGTATATGGATACATTTTTGTGGACCCTGGGAAAAAATTCAAATGGCCACAATAGTTGATTTGGCAATCATCTGCATTTCCCAGCTCCATATCCTCTTTAAGCAGTAAACACTGTTATTTAGCAAGTTCTCTATACCCCCACATCCTTTTTCCAGGATAACCCTGTCAATTAGCTTTTATTTATTTTTATTTTTATTTATTTATTTATCATTTGTTAACCGGGAAAGTCCAACTTGGAACAAAGCCAATTTTCAACAGAGGCCCGGGGAGAAACACTCCAGATGCATGTCTTTGTAACGTGGGAGGAAACCAGAGCACCCGGAGGAAACCCACACAAATGCAGGGAGGACATGCAGACTCCACACAGCTTGAGATGGAATTCATCTATGCCTGGTGGACCAGCAATCTGGCCTGATCCAGCCATGTGTTTTCATTCTCAGAGTTGCCAGCATTCCTGAAAGAGCTAGATGTTTCAGTCCTGCTGCCAGTCATTGACCCATCATTTCTAGTCCTTTAATGCCTCCTCCATTTTCTTTGCGTTCGGTGTTGACTAAGATGAGAGAACAGTTGGCTTCCATAATAATGGTTGCAGCCAGGGCAGAAAAAAATAAAACATCAAGTATGACTGCGGCCAGTAGGTTATGTGGGCACATGTGCTAATCTTAAATGTGTGTGTGTGTGTGTGTGTGTGTGTGTGTGTGTGTGTGTGTGTGTGTGTGTGTGTGCGTGTGTGTGTTTACAATTTACCTTTTGATTTTATAAAAAATTTTGCTCATGAACCAGTGTTCTGTCATTCTTGCTAAGTGTCAAGTGTTAACTGAAGTGCCTTTACTATGCTGCTTTGTGTACATGTGTGCACCCTGCTGCAGACAGGTATACTGTCCATACACCCTAATGTTATATGGTGCTATACTTTGTGGTTAGTCTTCATCATTGCTTGTGTATACAGTGTAATACTGTGTTCCATCATGACTAATTTCCTTGGCCTTGTCTACTGTACAGGTTACTACTGTACAACTCATTCTAAGTTCCACACAGCTTCACTGTTCTTTTTGGACATTGGCCATGTCCATATCTGTCCCCCGTACCTATTACATGTACTTCTGCTATTGGTTGCTCCTTCGGTCCTAAGTTGGCCAGGCTTTGACAAGTCCATGTGCACCTGTGTGCATGGGTGCAAATCCATAGGCTGTGGTACATACTTGACTACATGATTGTGTGCTGAGTCACTACTACCTTTCCCTTGACTGTCCTGTTTGGAGGATAACTGTCTGGAAATGTCATTGTTGCTTCAGTTCAGGGATTTCACTATGTATAAGAAACAATATATGTTTGTGTGATGGTGAATAATAGGCATTAGAAACCGTGGGTTTGTGGACCATGTTTTTAAGCTGTATTTTAAGAGAAACCTAGTTTAGAATAATGTGTCCAGGAGCATGTTACTGTGAATGTGATGATGGATTCAAAGACAGATGCAGTGAGTTTTCAGTTCTCAATATCAGTGCAGTAATGTTCACGCTCATCAAAACCTAAGAAATATTTAAGTGCTGATTGATAATCTATCAGTTTAACGTTAATCTCAGGATTGCTACCAAACTCAAAGGTTGCAGACTAGATGTCATCTTCATGCCATATAATGCTCTTTGTTTTTACATGGTTGGCATCCCAATGCAAATGAATAGGAGTGTTGTTGAGCTTTACAAACTTAGGAATTACCTGTCACTGTGCACCTCTATGTCATCCATAGTCTAGGTGGTTTGTCTAATTACTGCCTCTAGCTTGTGTGCTGGAACAGAACAGGCCTTAAATCCACTTCTACATGCCCTTGTCTCGACCCTACACAGACAGTATAGACACTGTTCTGTAGTTTTGCTCAGTGATGGGAGTAATGTGTTACATAAGTAAAGTTACTGTAATATATTACATTCTTTACATAATATTAGGTGTTACTTTTAAATATAGCACCGCAGTAATAGTAATATGTTACTTTGTTTAGCAACTAGTAATGCAAATGTGCATTACTTTTGTTACTTTTGCTTGAATCAAATCACGTAGCACTGAATGGTCCAAAACAATTAATGGAATCAAGGATGACATAGGTAACCCTCCCTCACTTCCATACAAAACATTCTCCAAACTCTTATCTGTCATCTGTCACCCCACTGAAGAATTTCTGAATTACCTTCAATCTTATTTTCAAAGCAGCCACCAAAACACAGTTTAATGTAGCTGGGGGGTGGGGCTAGATGGGCGGTCTGCACCGGGCTGCACTTTTTTGTGGTAGCAGACTTTAAAAGTACTAATTAATTAAAAAAAAAATTCTTAACACCGCAGTAGCAGCATCTTCTCCTTTAAGGAGGACCATGTATGTGTCGCAGGCATGCATGCCACCGCAGATGTAAACTTGTAAAGTCATTACACATTTGTGCATGGAATTTAAAATAGCCATTCCGCTAAGAAAGTAAGTGTGTGTGTGTGTGTGTGTGTGTGTGTGTGTGTGTGTGTGTGTGTGTGTGTGTGTGTGTGTGCCCGCACCCAGATTTTAACCTAGTAGTTATGTTGTGGTTTGCTTCATTTTAGTGAAACCAGGGGCTGTAACTTTAATGGAGTATCTGAAGCATAAAGAAAACCAGGTTTTCCTTGCTGACAGGCAAGGAAAATTAATTATAAAGGATCTGAGTGTGTACAGCATCCCCATTTTTTTGATTAGTTGAGAGACTGCAATATGGACGTTTGGATCACATTTTAAGTGATTATAAGTAATGAAAGCTGTTCACCTTATGGAATTAACAGATTCAATATTATTGTTATCTAAGGCAATTATTTTGAGAAGAACATCCTTAACAGCATAAGTCATGGGTCTTGAATGAATAGTATGTGGCCTTGGTTTTGCTAATTGTTAGGCAAGTTTGTATAATGCCGAATGTATGTTGCCACTTTTTGGCCCCAGCAGTAGAAGAAGAAGCAGAACAGAATAAGGATGAGTCAGATACAATTGCTACAATGTCATCACATAATGTTGACATGGAAAGAAAAGATAAATTAGCCAAGCACATCTGATGGATTCAGCCTGATTTTTCTGAAGGCTGATGTACACAGTAATTCTTCAGCCTGTGTAGAAAGAAGTGAGAGGTGACAGTGCAAAAAACATTGATAAAAGCGTTATGATGGAATAGCTTGATGTAGGTTGCATCTAGTATGCATGTACATCCATTTATCCATTCACAACCCCTTTTTCTAATTTTTCCATGTGAGGTCGGGTGTCACTTCAACAGTTACTATTGATCTAGAGCCAAGTTTTAGCCCTGCCACTGTAGTTCTTCCATACCACATACTTGTGCACACACTCACACCTATGGCCAGTTTAGAGTGTCCTATCCACCTACTGCATATCTTTGGAGTATGAGAGGAAACTGGAACACCCAGAAGAAACCCATGTGAACACAGGGAGAACATGCAGATTCTGCACAGAAGGCACCCCACCTGGGAATGGACCTGGGGAACCTCATAATGTGAGGTGACAATGCTATCAGCTGTGCCACTGTACCTTCCTAAGTTGTGATATCTGTAGAGGCTGTCTGTGGGATTTTAACCCCTTTTAGTGGATATCAGAGTAATGGAGGTCCAAATACAACAACATTGTGTTACAGGAGCCATACTACTGTTGCATCTAGTATGTGCCTCAGGAGCCACACTAATACTGTGTCTATTATGTGCCACAGGAGCCATACTACTACTGAGTCTAGTATGTATATGTTCAGTAAAACAGATTATTTTTCATATGGCTGGTGTGAAAGCCATACTGTGAAATAGAGATAAGATTATTATTCTCATATAATTACTGCCAAATGATGGGAAAAATAACATTTTCCACAATCTTGGCCAGCAGAGGAAACAATGCAATTTAATGGAAATGACTAAAGTCTGTGGAAGACCCAAAATAACTGGGGGATAGAAAAAATAATTGTTCCTGAAGTGTGGGTTTAGCATTATTTAGTTGATTAATTGATATGCATAGTCAACAGGGAAAGACACTGGATATGGAGCAAGTTTTGAGACATTCAGTGGGAAGAGACCAGGTGAAGATGCTAATTCTGGTATTAATGTATTTATCACAGTGGTACATACTGACCTAAAGGAGAGATGCTTAGCATGATCACTGCTGCTGAATTTATACACGCAAACAAGAAATGGTGCAAGCACAGATTAGGTCTGAGCAATCTGACAGGACTAAGAAGATGTTTAATACCCACCAGAACAGTTTTTTATTGCTAATATGTAGTCTGATTCTCTTTTGCTAGAATGGAGTTAAAACTTGACTTTATTCCCAGCATCCCTGAATGTGGTAAGCAATGCTGGAGGTGGGAGTTTATCATGTACTCTCCACAAATGCCTGAGACCCATCAAAAATGTTTACTTGATGTTCTGTAATGACATCCAGAGCTTTTTCAGTTTAGGATGAATAAGAAAGACTGAAATATTCCACATATTATGTAGGCCAAATAGTGCATAAATTGTGCAGATGATGTCCCTTTCCTTTATTTATTTATTTATTTCAGTTTGATTACCGGGGAAGTCCACTGGGCCACGAAGTACCCATTTTTAGTGGAGGCCAGAGGAGAAAAGCTCCAAAGGCAGTACAATCAAGGTTACAAATGCACAAGATAAAATACAATAGAAATGTCCAAACAGTAAGTATACAAAGTAAGAACAGTGCAAAATAACAAAAATAACAAAAACATCAATTTTTTTTTTTTTTTTGTGAAAATGGAAATTATTCATATCTGTGCATTTTCTAGAGTAAAATAAACTGTGCGCTTTGCAGACTTTTTACACTGAAGACAGATTTCAAAAGAAGAAGAACACTCCCTGAAAATGTCAGCCTTAGGACTAGACTCTGGGATACTTTCAGAAATAAATATAAAGACTAGGGTGAGAGCATTATCAATATGGAGACCTCATCTGCCCCACTGGAGGACCCGCAATCAGCACTGAAGTTACCCACAATAATTATTTTATAGGATCATGGATTACTGGGCTAATGGCCCTAGACCCCTTTTAAGCCTAGCCATTCATGCCCCAGTTTTCCCAATTATTAATGCCCAAAGCTAGAGTGGCTTTGGTATATACTTCTGCCTTATCATAATACACAAGCAAACACTGTCACGGCTTTGTATGAGATGCCTATTAACTATGAACTTGTCAGTTTGTCAGTCATTCCCTATTGCAATATTACCAGCTTTAACAGCTTACCAATTTATTTATTTTTTATGTAACATTGGCAATTTAATTCTTCAAGGGGAGCAGGCACTGAATTTGTAGATGTAAAGTTCTTTGGCAGTAGCAACTCTCTATTAGTTACAGTTCTCTTTAATGTGGAAATATTCAGATGATTTTTACTTCTGCAGAGATTGTACTTATTATTTGTAATGATATATGTTTGAGTGGCCTTTTATGGTTGAAATTTTATGAAATGGGTAGTTTTGTCATTATTGGTTCATATATTTTGTTTCATTGCTTACTGAAAGAATGTTCAAAACTACAAATTTGTAACATTCTAACAAGTGGTGCTGTTTTATAAAAGGAATATAGTTTAATACAACCAGGAGGGTGAATCAAAGAACACATACATGTATGCATGTCCCTAAAAATGTGTGCAAGCAGCCTACGATTTGAAAACAGCCCAAAGGTAAACGTAATCCTCCACTGGCCAGATGCATTTTCTTTGAATGTGAGTTTTAATGCCGTTTCAAGGGCAGAGAAGTTTACTGGTCATGCTAAGTCTATTTTCATTGTGAGAGTGTATTGTTTGTTTAGCAAATGGCTATCAGTGTTTGTATTATTTCAATATCTGTAAGAAAAAAAAACAAAACAAAACAAAAAAAAAAAACACTTTATTCAGCTTCTTTTTCTGTATTTGTGTTTCCTCCTCCTGCTCCATGACTCCATCTTGCTTTTTCTGCTACTTGTTGTGGCTTGTTCTCTAAAGTGTTTAGTTGCATCCTTTCTGTTGCATTTGTTACTGCTTGTTTATAGCTTGTTTAAATTGTAAGTGTTATTCTAAGCCATTTAGTTTTGGTTTAAGCACTTGGGCTTTAGGCTAACCCCTTAGCTCTCCCAGGCCTTTCCTCTCAGATTCTGAAAAACATGGATGGACAATTTCCTACAGTTTAGACTGGTTGATATGGGCATCCTGAGACAGTGCCTTATGTACACAGATAACTACCTACTACTACCACCTAGGAACACAATTTTCGAGATATGCAATTACATTAGGAACCTAGAGTCCAAGCTCTCTCCCTCACAAGTCAGCATATCTGGCACTGAGAAGGCTGTCAACACAATCACTACACCTCAAACATCACCCACACCTACATGACACACACCCATATATGTTGAGGTCCTCAACAAAAACATACCCAGACAAAGAAGACCTCCGAGGCAAAAAACTGCAACAAAAACACATGTGATCTCCACAGCCCTCCACACCACATACCATGCATAGTTCACACACCTGTGTCTCTCAGCCACTAAGGCTTAACCATAAACCCAACATATTAGTCATAGATGACTCCATTGTGAGTTACAGATGTGTCTCTCACCAGGCTGGATAAGGAAAAAGTCACGGTTAGTTGTCTGTCAGGGGCCAGAATCCACCATATCACACACGCACTCAAGTCTCTCAACAACAGGTACTGTTATGACTCTGTCACAGTCCATGTTGGTGTGAATGACTTGAGACGTACCTCCCTGGACTATGTGAAGAGAGACATGATTGAACTCGCTGAATATGTGTCCCAAGCAAGTATGTCCCTAGCCTTAAGCAGCATTCTACCATCACTCAGAATGATGCCTGAAAATGATTGATTTTAACAATTGGCTTAGTTTCTGGTGTAATTCCAGGGGGATCCAGTATCTGACAGCCTGGGAAGATATGATCAACAGACCATGATACTTTGCCAGAGATGGCCTGCATCTGTCTCACCTGGGCTTCAGGATTCTGGCAAAGGCTCTTGCCTACCCTATAGTGCCTTTTTTAGGAAAGCTGATGAGGTTAAAACTAACAACATAAAAATTTCAACAAAACACAAATTAAAGGTCATGCTGCTAAACGCTAGGAGTCTAAACATGAAACTGCACTCATTGCAAGCATTCCTAACCTTGAAGAATGCTGACATCTGTGCAGTCACAGAAACCTGGTTCAAAGCTGCAGAGAGCACCCCAGCCTTTCCTGGTTACTCATCCTATCATACATTCAGACCTCAAACTGTGGGTAGTAAAGGCAAAGGAGGTGGAGTTACAATATATATTAAAGACATTCACACCTCCAGGTTGGTCAAACAGTATGACGCACAGGAGACACTCCAGGTGCAGTTAACTATTGACAAGACCCCTATACAAATCATAGCTAGCTACTGGCTCCCAAATCTGACCCAAGATGCCCAAGCTGCCTATCTAGACCTCTTCATATCTATCAATATTCAACCCTTTACCCTGATCCTGGGTGACTTTAACCACCTAAACATAGACTGGAAGAACTACTCTTGCCAGAACACAAATGCCCAGAGATTCCTCAATTTTCTCAAAGCAAATGCTTTGGAACAGCTAGTCGGTACCCCCACAAGTGGTGATAATATCTTGGACATGGTATTAACCAACATGTGTAACCACTGCAGCATCCCTGCATTATCATCCTCCCTTGTATGATCCGACTATAAAACTGTCACATTCAAAGTCACCATCTCCCCTGACCCCCCTCCCTCTAGCTAGGATCAATCAAAAAATCCTCTCCAAAGCTGATTGCAGCCTCCTGAGGGATGGTATGAACAGTTTCACAGCCCCCTCCCACTCTCTAGGAACCAAATCCAAAACTATACCAAATTACTATACGAACATTTATATAGATGCAGGGAATCAGGAATACCTGACAGGACTAAGTCATCCTCTGCAAGGAAGAGTAAACCTTTCTAGTGGGCATCTGCAATAAATAAACTTTATAACAAATGAAAAAATTGCTGTCCAGAACCAAGAAGGAGCAGGTGCCCAATTGGAAGCAATCTCTCCTTTGCCTAAACAAGCAAACAAGAGCACTCGTGAAATCCTCCAACACAAATGTCGAGTCCAAGCTGGCCACATCTTCTAGAGACAATCATAAGGCCTTCTTCACATATGTCCGTAATCTCAATGGTAGCACCCAGATCTGTTCAGAACTGGTGGTCAAGGACACCACATATACAAATGCTGTAGATATAGCAAACTTGCTGGCTGACAGATTCAGTGAAAATTTCACCCCTCTGTCCCCCCCATCAGTGAATCAGGACATTCCCAGTACCTGGTCCATTCCCCTTATATCTAGAGATCAGCTCATCACTGCTCTCTCAAAGGCAAAAAATACAGCCTCCATGGGGCCTGATAACATCCCAGGCCACATCCTACATGAACTTAGGCAGGAACTTGCAGCACCATTAGGCAGCCTATTCAACCAAAGCCTGAGTACTAGTTTTGTCCCAGCTGAGTGGAGGACAGCCACTGTCATCCCTTTACACAAAGGTGGAGCATTCACTGATCTGGGAAATTATAAACCCATCAGCCTAACTAGCCTGATCTGCAAGGCCATGGAAAGGATTATCATGGACATCATTAACAAGGACATTGGCAACCTCCAAACACTCAATTCCACACAGTTTGGCTTTGTCAAGGGGAGGTCATGCCTGTTAAATTTGGTCGACTTTTTTGAGACAGTCACCAAAGCCATGGATGAGGGGAAGACAGTGCACACTGCCTACCTTGACCTGGCCAAAGCCTTCAACACTATTCCCCACTCATGCATAATAGATAAACTCTCTCAACTAGGCATCAATCCGTATGTTAGCAGATGGTTAGCCAACTGGCTCACTGATAGAACCCATCTAGTCAAAATAAGGGAAGCCATCTCAAGCAGTAGACCCTTATCAAGTGGTGTATCCCAGGGTTTGGTCTTGGGGACTCTGTCATTTGGGATATACTTTTCTGAGGTACAGGCCAAAGCCAGTGGGCTATGGCTGACCATGTTTGCAGATGACTACAAGTTGGGAGCTGACATCAATTCCTCTAGTGATGCGGACATCCTCCAAGAAGGTCTCACCCAAACAAATGACTGGTGCCAGAAACATGGCCTCAAGCTGAATACAAAAAAAGCATCATAATCCCCTTTGGGGAGAGAGATGTCCTCACAAATTATCACATTAATAACAACACTCTAATCACACAGTCAGTTGTGAGGGATTTGGGTACCCAGATTGATAGCAATTTGACTTTTGACCACCATGTTGCTTTCATTGTACAGAAAGCTTTCTACATGGCCCACCTCATCAGTAAGGGTATCTCATCCAGCGACAAAGAGATCATAGCATCCCTGTATTCTTCCCTAAGGCCCATTATTGACCACAGTGCCCCATTCAACATGTACCTTGCAAAGCACATGCAGCAGCTGGAGAGACCACACAGGTTCCTCACCAGGAGAATCCAAGGCCTCAAACATCTACCATACACAGATAGGTTAAAAACCCTATCCCTCTACTCTGTTTCATACAGACTCCTCAGAGGTGACCTGTGTCTGGCATACAAGGCTTTCTCGGATTCTGCTTTGATGGGACTGCTGCATAACCACAAGTTAAGCTCCACTCGAGTAATCCGCACACGTGGCCTCAAACTGGTCTGTGACATCAATAGGACTTGCTGGCGGGACAGATTTGTGTCCCAGAGACACCTCCATCTGTGGAATAGACTCCCTCTCCACATCAAGCAGAGTACCTCTTTACCCATTTTTCAGCACAATCTGGATAACTGGATGGGAAATAGAAAATACATCCCTGGGATTCCACCCCGTGTCCCTGTTGGACAGGGGCATCAGGTACTGATTTGTCTATGCATGGGCTAAACTCTTGGCTAAATTTATAAGGGCATCAAGGCCAGTGGCCTAGTAACTTCCTATGATCCTGTAATCCTGTGATCATTGTAGAAGTAAGTAAGAAAGCAGTATGCACACTGACAGGTTTGAACAGTGTTTATGGTAGTTGGGGAGAAATAGCCAAGTAATGGAACACTGAAATGGCTGGGTAGGGGCTGCTTTGGGGGTACTGGGGTTGATGCATGTGGGACTGCTCTGGGGGACCCCTGATGCCAATTGGCAGTAATTACAGTATACAAACCAATCAAAAGCTATGTAGTGGAGCCAAAGCTGGTCAGTGAAGAACAGTGGAACAGTGGGTTTGTTTATGGTCAAATGTGGAGGGTTCTGCATAATCAGGAGCACTTGGCTTCTCTTTTATGTTTTAAATGTTTGTGGATTGACAGGTACTATGATTGGAAAAATACCCAGAAAATGTATGTTTTATTTTGTGAGGGGGAGGGACAGCAAACTCAAAGTGCTAACTGCATGAAGAAAGAGACTCACTGACGAACACTTTGAAAAGTTGCTCCTTCTTCGAGCCAACAGAAGTGTGTAGTCATTGTGCAGTCATTGTGAATAGTTACATAAGGTAATATTTTGGTTGATTCTGTTGTGATAATAGTCTTCTTAGACCTATATGACATATTCTGTAAGCATTTTTGCATCCTCAGCATCAGTTTACCAGATTAGCCTAATGTACGTTGTTGAAAATTTGATGGGTTGTAACTTGTTATGGGTCTTGTGATGTTTGCTGTTTGTACTTTGGTTTAAGTATTAAATTGTGACTCTCTGACTATAAAGACTAGTCTGTGGGACGTTGTAAACTGTAAAATGCTATTCACCATTATTCTAACACTGTGTATACAACTTTAATATACTCGTATTTATGGCAGTAAGCATGTATTCCTCACACACGAGTACTGTGTGAGTAAATCTGAATATGAGAATTGATAAACTATACTTATATAAAAGTAACTCAACAGTAACATGTTATTTTAGTTAGTAACTAGTAATAGTAATATGTTACTATTTTAGAAAAGTAGTAAGTAATAGTAATATATTACTTTCATTTAAATGTAACTAGTAACATTAACGTATTACTTTTATAAGTAACTAGCACAACACTGGTTGTGCTTTAGATAACCAGAGCAGATCTCAGCAGCATCATTACATGTCTGAGTTAAATAATTTCTGACAATGTAGTAACTAGGCCAACATGAGGTGTAACCCCATGTTTTGAAATGTGCATTGCCGTCCCATGCAAGCAGTTTGCTTCATGTGAAGAGTCTGCACCCAGATGATGGAAAGGGTGATGCAAAACAGTAACCATCTTTAACTATCTAGAGTTGTGGCAGAGCTGCTGTGTTTTAAATCATTTGTCACACAACAGTGCCCCTTTCAAAAAGACCCATAATAGTAATAACTTAAAGGAAAACAAATAAAACCAATATTCCATTTTCTTTCATTGAGTGTAATCAATTTAGTGTTCTTTTCTGCAGGCTAACTACTTCCCACTACTTTTACTGGCAATATTCAGTACTGTGTGGTATTTCTTACACTAATGAGGGCAGTCATGTTCCAGCATTTCAGTAACCACACAAGTAGTAATTTGTATTTCCTCAATGGGCAGAATCACAATCTGATGTTGTCAACCCGATTCTCAGTAGTTTGTCAGGTAGGTTAAAGTGCTGCACAGTAATGGGGACTCTGGTATTTTACTCTGTCAGTAAACATGCAAAGAATAATTTGTAGACAACCACAGGGAAACCCACAAGTTTGATGTTTGTTCGTTTAATCATTCTCTGATTACCTGCTTGATGCAATGCAAGTCTCAAGGAATCCAGTTCACATCTCAGCATTCAGTGGGTAAGTGGCATAGTAGGACATCCTGAATAAGGCACCAGCCTACTGCATAATACAAATACAGACACACTCACTCAGCATGCATATCTAAGGATAATGTAGAGGATTACCATTTTACCTGTGTTACATCTCTGAGATATTTGCAGAGAAGGTATCCCCAGACAAGAGCCAAACTACAAAACCAAACACTTGGAGGAGGTAGTGATAACTGGTGTATTACTCTGCCACTAGTTTGTCACTAAATGCTTCCCATTAGGGTGTGAAATGTTCTGTTTAAGCAAGATACTCTTGTCTCACTTATTCATAAATACACGTTTCCTACATTGAAAAAAAAAACATTGCTTGATGTATAACATTGACCATATGTCATAACAGTTCGTAGTTATCATTTTCATGCTGGTATCTTGTGTGGAAATTTCTGTATCAGTAGGAAGTTTTTGCCTCCCCCAAACATATATATACATATTTCTCAACCTAGTGAAAAAAATCATGTGTTACAGCCTGTTTCCAGTGATACTCAGGTAATTTAACATTCCTGTTTGCTTCCAGTTTATACATTTCTGTACTGGCAGGAAGTCTGTCCAGCCCACAAAAAAGTGCTTGCATTTCCCCACTGGAAAAATGTTACCTTTTCTGTGTTACAGTCTGCTACACTGTCAATTAGACAGTTCCCTTTGATATCTGGAACTTCTCTTTTGTGGAATTTTCTGTGCCAGTAAAACGTTCTTGCCTTATCCCACACAAATCTACATCCTGCTGCATTAAAAAAATATATATTTAATTATTACAGCCTGCCTCCAGTGTGCTGCAGTTCATTTTCAGTACTTTCTGGATTTTTCCTGTGTGGAGATTTCTGTGTCATCCATCAGCCTCTGGCATTCATAAATAATCATAAATAATAATATGCATTTCAGCACTGGAAACAGCATGATAAGAATTCTGTCCGTGGGGTTCCTCAGGCAATTCACGACACTTCTCTTGTATGATATCTGTACCAGAAGAAAGCATTTACCATTATCAGACCCCATTGCATATGTTTCTCAAGTGGGAAAAAACAATGTTAGACAAATCACACAGTGTTCCCGCTGTTCTTTAGCCAGTCCTCTACTGTATGATTTTTACAATATAGTCAGAGACATCTGTCCTACTCACGTGCATCAAAGTATTTTTTCTCAGTAAACGTAATCTTTTTATGTTAATCTCTATGCCATCAGATATCTTCCAGCACCTTATGATTGTTGCAATATAACTATGGACTACTGTACCACTTTTGCACTCACACACCACAAATGTATTAGTTCTACACAGCAGGCAGGCTCAGAAATAATGATATCTAGTCCCCAGTGTCTTAAAAGGCAGTTTCTAGTACTTTTTATGTATCTATGATTAATTTGGGAATGAGCGTTTCATTTATTCCCTGTGTATATACAATTCAGTTTAAAAAGTTTGGTAATTCCAGGAAGGCTGTGCTGAGGCGCCAGAGTGTTATTCAGTGTGAATAAACTATTTAATACAAGATTGGTGGCATCTTTTTTTGCTGGCTTTGTAGTCTGGTGTGTATTAACACTTGCTTGGTGTTTTTTTATAAAAAGTCTGGCTTCTCTTATTTAGCAATTGCTTAGCAAATTAGGAATAACACTTAACTAGAAAGACCTCATTTGGTGCAAAACATATGGACATAAATATAAACACAGTAAAGTGAAGGATTGAAAAAACAGACATGAAGGGTGTGATATAGGTTGGAAAGTAAATGGGGCGGGGGTCTTTGTCATGCTCATAGTGCTAGTTATCTGGCTCAGACAGCTTTTGTCTGGCACATGATTTGGACTCTGCAGGACTATGGGAGAACTTCAGGACAGAAGAGGAATTACAGATGGTTACAGACTGACTTGTCACATGACAAAGAGGACAGTCACACCGGAGTGGAGCAGACAGCAGAAGGTGAGGGTATAGGATGGGATGGGTAATGTGGGGAAGGGTAGGAAAGACAGAGAAAAAGGGGATGCAGAAAATAGGTAATCAGAGGATTAGAGATAAGCAGGGTGATACAAAGTATGGTGATTGCAAAAAGTGGCAGATGCATCCATAAATGATAGGACAAGAACAGGTATGTTGACATGAAATTTCAGATGCCAGCAGCTATGACGTGATGTGGGGGAAATAGAACCAAAGGAGGCCATGCAGGAGCCAACAACACAAGGAACTCAGGAGAGAAGTGAGTAAGGAGGGATATTTTAGCCAAATAGTGGGGTAGAGATTAAAACAGATTGCTTGCAGAAAGAGTACAGGATGGAAGCAAAAGAGATGAGGGGTAGCGCACTTAAAGATACAGGAAGACAGAGAGTGGAGAAAGCTGGGGTTAGTAGAAGTGAAGGGAGAAAGGCTATAGGTAAGTGGGGTACTGGCCATGCTGTAGGAAATAAATGACATGAGAGCCAGCGTGTTGAAATACTTGCTTACTCATCAAGAGAATTAGGATCTTGGCATTGCACGAATGAAAGACCAGACTACTAGTAAACTAGACTCAGTGCTTAGTTTTAGTGAGACAGATGAGGAAGTGGTAAAGGTGTTTACAAGGGGCAGATATTGGGTAGCTACTAAAGACCTCTCACAAGATACAAAGATGACATGGTAGTAAGGAAAAAAGACTTCACTTGAGGCCAGTAAATGGAACAAAATTCGAGGTAATGGAATGAAAATTACCCCAGACTCTAATGATATAAATGTCCCTCAATATTTACATAGTTATTAAACCATTCTGGGTAATTAGCATTAAAACATAATTGTTAAATTTTTATGTTGTCTTCTTCGGATTCCAGCCTTGAATCAAAATTACTTCCCCTGGAATTACATACCACATTATCAAGAACAATAAATAAAAACTTTTAAGACTCTATATAACTTGAGTGTGTCTGTAGAGAATATCTGTACTACCCTTGTTTTGATAGCTTGTAAGTTACGTTTCACAGGCATAAAAGTAACTACATTTTGAACAGATAGTAGTATAATGTACAAAAATGCTGACGCAAATGAAATATTCCTTAACTGTTAGTGTCATGATCAATGCTGGTAAATCTATGTAGATACTCTTCTACTAAGCCTGCAATATGTACACTTGCCACATTTCACCATTCATTTCCTCCTATTATTGTTGTCATATAATCTTGATGCCGTGCCTTGCTTTTCAAATAAATATTTAATATCATCTTTCTTTTTATTTTAAAATGTTGGATGGGAACTACAAAAATAACGGTATATTATTTAAAAAGTAGGTTTCCAAGTTTTTTGAATGGTTAAAACTTTGGATTCACAATATTGGTTTTTGTTTTATTTATATTGTAATACCTGAAAGATCCATAACTTAATTTGAAAAAATGACAAGATGAGAAACTGATGAGTACCCTCTTTATTAAAATATTTGATGCAAGAATCTCATTCCTAAATTTAAAAATTCTATTTTCTTATGAACTGATTTTTTACAATATTAATTTTAAAAACAGTGGATAGACAGTGGTCAAAATAAGGCTCATTATTAAAGAAGTAAAATTCCAAAGTTAGGAAAAATATTTTGTGTTTTCACAATTCATTCATAGTTTATTGTCTAATAAATTATGAATGAAAGAAAGATAGAACTATTATTTTTTATATCGACCACAAAAGTCCCATCTCTCTATCTGTGATATGATAGTGATATCTAAATACAATAACTATAAAAATATTTATGAGATGAAACACAATACATAAAATTGACTTCCCAGGAAAACAAAAAACATTATCAAGGCTGAAAATGTAGGTCTAAATAGAAGGTGTTTGATATTCTTATAGAGCTTGGATATACCAAAATAACTCCTAATGTTGTGCATGTTACAGACAGAAAACGAAACATGGAACATGTCTATTGAAATTAAACCTTGTAATAATAAATCAGTAGGCACGTCAAAGTGTCTGTAATTGCTATCAAGTCTCATTGCAACTGTCAGTATATGACTGTTAGTATGATCTGTAATATATCAATCTATCTATAATATAATATCCTTGGTTTTTCAATGCTATACCTTTTCCTTGTTGGCTTCATTTAACATTTCTATCGCTATCGCGTTCTAACATCAAAAAAGATAATCTTCATATAAATACTAGTTGGTATACAGATGCAAAATGTTATGTCAGTGTGATATGGAGGAGCCATCTTGAACAGGGAGGAAAGGGGAACCTATGGAATGGGCTATTGGAATAGATAGTGAAGAAGGAATTGATAGAGGCACTCAACTCAATCTATATATTGTTTTTTGTAGTTTATTTCTGACCGAGGCGTTTAATACACACACACACACACACACACACACACACACACACACACAAGTACATTTTTGCCACACACACCCCACGGTTTGAATCTAGTGCCATATTATGAGTTCTATGAGTACATTATTGAACACAAGACCAAGAATCACCAAAAAATGTGGTTAGAAGCAGTAGGTTAAGAACAGCACATTTATTGGTACGTAATCTGAATCACAAACAGCAGCAAACAACAAACCAAAAACAAGCGCTTATCTGTTATTCTTAAAGTTTCTCTTCAGGTTAAAATGATTATGTAAAAAGTGTTCTGTGTAGTTGTGCACCTGCAGTTGTTACTGTTCGGCCCAATATGTCCCATGGGTAGTGGGGAGTGGTGGTATGTATATGCAGCAGCAGCTATAACTTTACATAAATAAATAAAGGACAGACCTGTAGAATAGATAGCTGTACTGTTGTCAACTATATAGCCAATAATGGTATTAATGGACAGTATTTCTCTCTTTCCCCACTCTTTATCTTCAAATATTTATTATTATTATTATTATTATGGATTTGTTATGGTTTATCTTGGGTCATGTGTTTTATCATTGTCATGTATTACAGTGGTTACGTATTAACATATCTTGTTGAATTATCTATTCTGTTGGCCATATGCTGTAACTGTTACTGGCATGCTGTTAATATACTGACTGTTCTCTTATTCATTGTTGTGTTTCACATAATATGCATTGAAATGTAATGAGGTTATTTCCAATGTTCTAACATGCTGTTAATACTAACAATGGTTTTGTTCATAACTAACGTAAATGTATTGCTTCTCCTCCATAACCACAGCACATCAGAGTAGGCCAGTTCCTGCTGATCTGCCTACCCTACATCAGTCCGCTGTAGCACCAGATTCCAGCATATCTGGGACCTAAGCCAGTGGTGCCCCCTCTGCTGGCCCTGCACCACCTTTGGGTGGAACCACCTGGGAGCAGTGATGGAGGGACAGTAGTCACCCAGGATCAACTACCAACCATGGTGCACAAAATCAGTTATAGCAGCTATGAACATCACCTGTGCCAGATTGAGGGCAGACTCAACAATCTGTTGGGGCCGGGTGGCCCTGTGCCCAGCCTCCAGCACAGCCACCTTCAAAGCAATGAAGGAGCAGTGTGGACTGCCCATACGTGGAGACCTCAGTCAACTGCTGGCATCTGGAGGTAGATACACTTCAGATTCCTCAACATCCTCTCCATCCAAGCTGTTTACCCCCTCATGGAGTCACTCACCACCCCCCCCACCGTCTGCTGTCTTGTCTGTTTTGTCTGTCTGCAATTGCATCCTCACATACCCAACATACCTCCCAAATGTACCTATACCCCTTCCACAAAATTCCACTCTCTCCTTATTAAAAAAAAGGGGGGGGGGGCACCTGTCCCACAAAAAATATCGTCGCATACATAGCTCTTCATTTCACACACATATCAACTGGGATCCAATTGGCTTGACAACACATTAATGTTGTCCTTACCCCTCTCTCTGGATTTTGAGAGTCCAAATCCATCCACTAAATCTGTACTGCACAGCTGTTACTGCACAAGAAATGGAAAGCTATGGTCCTTCCCTACAACCCGTCCTGCATATCCCTACCTGCCTTTCTCTATGTTTTCCCCCTGCTTGCACCCATTTCACCATTGTCCTATCATCCTCTTTTTCTTTTATTTTTAAGCTTTTAGCATGGGTTTGTGAGGAGCTAAGCAGAACGCCACACCACGCAAACCCGCTTTAAAGTGCCTTAATGATCCTATGTGTGTCTCACAGTGTTATGCACATGTATAAAATACTCTTCCCTGCCATGTTTAGAACCCAGGCCCCTGTCAACTACAGCCTACTGCACTAACCCAGTTAGGCCACACTGACCTTAAGAAAAGTCGGTGCTTCCATAAATATATGCTGATTGCCACTGACAGGCTGAAATCAAACCTAATGTGACAAATGGGAGTGTACCTGGGACTCTGATGCAGAAATACACCAGTAGACAGCCAAATAAATAATGATGGCAGGATGTGAGGCCTGGGATAACAGGTAAACATTCCCTTTTACCTGCAATATCTTCAAATACACCTGCTAAGGCATCATTGACAGAGTACATATGTTCAATGGGACCCTGCTGCAGAACAACTGTCTTTGAAAGCCATGCACATACTGATGGATGGAGACAATGTGTGTCACAGCCTATATGTCAGCACATATGTCTGGCAAATAAACCTAATTCTGCATTGAATCAATAGCTCAGTCTGTTAAATGCCTTACATACAGAGCATTTTGCCACAGACAGTCCTGGGTTCGAATCCAGCGTGTTGCACTTCAATTACATTGTTGTGAACACAGCAAGTAATAACTGAGTCATGCAGTTTTAATCCCCATAGGTTACTACTACTGAATTATCAGCTACCCAGTCTTGCAAGTTACATGGCTGCAGGTAGGGACACACTGTACATATTCATATAGCCTAACTATATCTCGCCTATTAGTCTGCAATTGGCACTTTTGCATAAAAGCTGTACCTTAAGCATATGCCTTGATTGGACTGCAATGTATACCCTTACCCTGGCTCTTCTGTAACGACAGGGCTGACACAACTGCCACAGTTACACATATAGCTTGTCGGCCTCTAAAGAGTTTACACTCCTCCCCCATTGTGTCCTAGGCTGTACCATACATCCCAACCCCTAAAACAAGGGATCTGGACACAACCATACATGGGTGGGGCAAAGGCCCAGTGACAGGTACATGTTTCACAGTTTGCACCTACAAAGATAGTAAGTTGATAGAATAGCAACTACTGCATTACCATGCATATTCTGACAAGTATGAAGTGTGACACTCACATGCCTCTCACCCCTTTTTGATCTCAACTCACAATGTTTGCCAGTGACCTGCCAGATGACCACACTGTCATGGGACACTGACAAAACATATGAGGCAAAAATGTGGATATACTTCATACATCTCTACAGTGGACAGTATTTGTACTTACCTCTGTAATGCTATAGTCTCCACACCTCAGTAATTTCCATCTCAAAAACTAAGAAAGATGCCAAGGCCTACATGAAGGCCTTATATATTGTACTGTGGTGCCATGTCATTGGCTAATGATAGTGTGATTCAGCTGTTTTGGATGCAATTAACAATTCTGAGTCACAGATTGGTGCACAGGCATTTACCTCTTAATTAGTATTACCTACAAAAGGCAAGCAACTGCATATGGGGAACAGGTCTGTATTAAGTTTTACTCACACAGACAGTTTATGTGCACAGCATTTTCAGAGCAGCGCTTCAAAAAAAGGAATGCAACACTCTAGCAGGTATGTACTTCATTTCCCCATGAAATGGGATGCAGATGGGAGGATGGAGGTATGTGGAATAGGGATTAAAACAGTAGGCTTGTATTAGATCTGTGAGAATGACATATCAGTGGTAGTCTGCTGTCCAATACCTACAGGCATCTCTCTCAATTGTCTCTGCTCTGTCCTTGTCCATCCCTCCTACAATGGTTGGCTGTTGTAGTAAAGATAGTGGATTACATGTAAGACATAGTGACACTAAGTAAGGGTGTACACTCCTGTAACATCAAACTATGTACTGTAATTCACCACCTCTCAGTCTGTCAGTGTCACACATAAATAGTACTTACATTGTACAAGTGTCCCTGAATGTCCCTGGTGTACTCTGACTAAGTCCCTGTTTCATGGACATTTGTCCCTGTCTGGTTGAGAGCTATGCCTAACATACCTCTCAACCTCCTACAGTAAGAAATCAAGACAAAGCCATATTTACTGGGGGACAAAGGCCCAACCTCAGTGACAGAGTATACATATTGGCCATACAAAGTAAGAATGTGATTAGAGTAACAGATAATTCTGTAGCATAATTGTTGCCTGAGGGGTCTGATGGGTGACAGGTTTTCTGACAGCAACCATCAATCATTGGACAACCATTTTTTAGACAACCACAAGTTTGTGCAAAAAGGACCACATCTATGAGGCAAACATGGTGACATTCTGCAAACATCTGCCTATTTGAGAGGTATGATGCCGACAGTAAACATATACAACAGTAGGTGTGCATTGCTGTCTGTCATTGTGACACACTGGTGTGGCTGGAGTGTCCCCATATAATTGTTGGAATAGCACAGTGCTATTTATCCAACAGTGGCCGTATCACATATTGGTGGGATTTGCCCATAGAAGACACACCACAGTATACTGCAGTGATGGCTGTAGAGACATACAGCAGAATCTGTCACAGCACTCAGGGACATTACCCAGTATTGCTACTATCATGGTGTTAGCCACACATGTAGTGTGTCACCATATTGTGGGGTATGATGTGTGAGGGAGCAGTGGATAGTGCAGGCCATTATGGGTGTGTAGGGTCTGTACATAGTGGACATTCATGTATCTGGTCCTGTAATGTGTTCCCCTCTTGTTGTCTTGCAGGAACGATGCACCATTGGGGACATCCCCCATTTTCATCTGCAGAAAATGATGCTATACTGGATGCCCTCAGACTCAGCTATCACATCCTGCTTTCAAGGGGTCATCACAATCATGAACAGCGGGCAGCATTGTGGGCCAACCTGAGGGCTGTTAATCATATTGGCCAAGAGGACAGGACCTATGAGCAGGTTCGACACTGGGCCACAGGCATGGTCAATGCAGCACGTCAAAGGGCAGCTGCTGTTGCCAGAGATTGTGCTGCCACCGGTGGAGGGCCTGCAACAGAACAATCACTCTCAGCCACAGAGGAAATCTTGGTGAACCTAGGATCAACCAACAGCTCCCAGACAACCATCACTCCATACCTCCTGGAGGTGGATGCTACAATGTCCACATCAGAGGAGCATCCAGGTAAGCTTACTGTGTTCACCAGTATAACACATTAGCAGTCATTGTGGCAGGCTCTACAGAGCAGTACATGGGTGTCAGGTCTATCTGCACTGGAGGGAAGGGTTGGCATTTACCCAGTTGTGCACACATACTCAGAATGTCAGTAATATAGCCAGTATCAAATTAGCTACTGTACATGTGGATATACACACATATTACCTTGTAACACTGCAATATTTGGTGTTGCTGACAATGCCTCTCTCTCACCTTTTCATAGGTCCATCAGGTGTGGCCGGAGTTCATAGTCCTGTACCTGGTAAGTGTGATACTGTTGTTTTCCAGATCAGATATAACCTGTGAATGTTAAGGGCTGCCATTTTACCTTGTGCACAACTGTTGTGCTTAGCCAGAGTAGAATAATTGTATGTCCCATTTTGGAGCAGTTAACTACAGTGCATAGCTTAGGGAATGGCAGGTCTGTATTTGTACAAACAATAACATGTTTGCACTTATAGTTATGAGCAACTATGCAGCCTGCTATACATGAGGCATTTACTCCAAGATGGCCATTCAAACAAAATAGGGAGAAGGTACATACCTGAGGCAGTGCTACTACAACTGTCATATCATTGTCAAGATAAGTGTACTGGGTTTTATGTGCAGTTCTGTCACATACACTGTCATATTGCATACCTAACAGGTGTATTGTACTGGCAATGTTACCCGGATGTAGGTGACATGCATGCTACACAGGGCCTGGGTTGCCTGTGTGTGTTGATGTGAGTGTGTGTATTGTGCATGGGATCAAAAATGAGATGATGTGGGACATGTAATGCAGTTGTGTACACTCATCTGTATGAGTCTGTGTGGATGACCTTACATAATAGTGCAGGTAGTAATGTACTGCTTTTGTCTTACTTCTTACAGGTGAACAGGGGGGTTGGAGTCTGTCCCCCTCACAACCTGATGTCAGTGTCTCATCGGACTCTGATGATGATGGTGGCCATAGTGAGACACAGGTGGGGTTGCCAGTGGCTGTATCTGTCCCATAGGTTGACATCTCTCTTCTGCCCTATTGTCCCTGCACACAGTTAGTATGCCCACATATACCCAGTCACCAGATGCCACAGATATTGGCCAGTCAGAGGGTAGTGACATAGTACAGGACAGTGTGAGAAGTATGGTATCAGTGAGTGTAGACACTGGCCATAGCCAGAGAGCTGGTGAGGTCCCACACAGGCAGATTGACAAGGGTGCTCAAAGGAGGATTGCTGCCCATCCACCTCCTGTTGCAGGTGTCACACTGCGGGTCACTCACTGCATGTTTTGTGCTGTCATAGAGGTTTAGGCATGAGCTGAATGCAACACCAGACAGATGATTAGGGTTATGGATGCAACAGAGTCTGACATCCATGACTGCCTCCACCACATTGGTTATGCCATGCAATGTTTCACTGATGCAGTGGACACATGGGGGGGCTTAGACAGTATCTGTCTTTGAACTCACATTGGCTGCGCTGGAACATGTGGTTGGGGTTGTGCATCAGACATGTGGATGCAAGCCAGCAACACCATTAGCTGGGTGTCCACGTGGCCATGCACACTCACGTTTCCATAGTGGCAGTACCTCCAGCACTACAGAGGTAGATGTTCTGTCCACACCATGATGTTGCAGGCCATGGGCATGTGGTTTTGGGTGGTCATGTGTGGGATACAGATGCAGCAGACAGCAATCCCCATCAGGTACTAGCACAGCATCTGCCCTTTGGCATGGTGCTGCCTATGCTACTCCTGGTGAAACCAGTTACTGTGTTCTTGATCTGAGATGGTGAATTGTCCACTCTACCATGTAGGGTCCACAGCTGTCCACCATACACATGATTATGGCTAGCACTGGGCTTGACTATGTACAGGCACACAATCCATCACCACTGTCACATGCAGGTCACCTACAGACACACACAGCACCTTTCCATGGCCCATGCAACCAGTACTCCTTCCTTACTCATTTACATGCTGTCAACTGTTTGGCAGCCTAGGCCTCCGGCACCCCCACACCACAATATGTGGATGTTATGATACCTGTGCCACATCCCTGCCATTGATGCGGGGATCTGCATACATGTGTTTGTGTAGTGCAGTAGTGTTATGCCATGGCAATTGCTGTGGGCCACAACAGGTACCGTATGCTGGCATGTGTCAGGAATACACATCAAATGTTGTATATCTTTGTTGCCTGATGGTACACGGGTGGTAGTGTTACAGAATGACAGGTGTGTCACAGAGCAGTGTATGTTTTTCTCACAGGAGTCTGAGTGGCTCAACTATGGACACATGACACCTCAGCAGCACAGTATGGCAAGGCAGCACAGCAGAGATATGACATCAGCAAGGTATGCTGGTATATGTGCATGGCCAACTTGCATATGTGTAGAACAGTGTGTCAGATACAATAGGGGCAGTCAGCATTATCATGCTTTCATACCCTGTGACATACTCTACTACCCTTAATTCATGCCACCTGGGTAGTCTGCACGTACAATGGTAGATGGTGGTGGACACCAATTATGCTTATGTAGAGGAGGGCAATTTAGGGCCAGCGACTAGTCAAAGGGCCATAAAATGCATAACCAATCCACAGGGTTAGGCCGCATAGGCATGTCTCTATTGCTGTCAAGTGACACATTTACACACTCAAGTGGGATGTTGTGAGATTAGAACCCCTATCTATCTAGTATTCTACACTATAGCTCATAGAACTTATCGGGTGTGCCACGCTGGTTATGTGATAGCACCCTGTCAGCCTGTGCTCTTAAGGTAGATAACATCAGCAGGCCTTGTAATTTTGGACAATGTTGATGCCAGCAGCTAGTCAGTGGGCACATAATGCATAACCATTGTATAGAGATAGCCCATAGGGGCTCATTTGAAGTGCTGCATGGGGATACATGTACACACACACGTTGGATGCTGTGAGATTAGAACCCCTACCTATCTAGTATTATAGACTATAGTTTACAGTACTTATCACATGCACCACACTGTTTATGTGATAATACATTGTCAGTTAGTGCTATTAAGGTGGATGACATCAGCAGGCCTTGTAACAGAGGCCAATGTTGAGGCCAGCAGGTAGTCAGTGGGCATAAAATGCATAACAATTGCACAAAGATAGCCCATACAGGGTTGTGCGAAGTGCTGCATGGGGATATATTCACACACACACAGATTTGGATGATGTAAGATTAGAACTCCTACCTATCTAGTCATACACACTACAGCTTGCAGTACTTGTCATATGTGCCATGGAGTTCATCTGTTGCTAGATAGTCAACCAGTGCTCTTAAGGTGGATGACATCTGCAGGCCTTGTAGAGGAGGGAATTTAGAGGTCAACAGCCAGTCACAGGGATATAAAATGGATACCATTGCATGGAGACAGCCCATATGGACATGTCCATAGTGCTGTGAGGGGATATATTGATACACACACACGTTAGATGCTGTGAGATTAGAACTCCTTCCTATCTAGTATTATTCACTACAGCCTGTAGTACCTATTGCACATGCCACAAGTTATGTCTGCTGCATATGTTGATGCAGGCACAATAATTGTGAAGTACACAAAATGGCCTTGTGTTAGATAGCATGTGTGGCCTACAGAGTGATACTGCTTGGTAATATTATTGTATCTAGTGTCCTAGGGGTGGGATACCTGGTAATATCCCTGCTATGTGTGTACACTTACCAATCTGGCCATATGTGGCTGTTTGCAGTTTAATATGCAGACATGTGGCCAGGGACAATATGGCCTGTCCAAGGAATGCATTTCACCCATTGTACATTAAACCACCTGTGTACCTATGTCTGTCTGCAGGGTGACAGCCCGTAAGTTCAGGGGTCTGTGGGTGACTGGATTATGTACTGTTGTGGCCTTGGTCTGGTGCTATTGGACAGCTGTTGTGATGTGTTTGTCCAGATAACCTCAGCATTCAGGGGTATGTGGGAACATGGCACATCCCCGCCCATATCTATATCAATGTGTATGACAGGGTTGTCTCCTTAAATGTAGTTGTGAGTGTCAGTAATGTAAAAGTGTTATGTAGAAGTATGTGAGAAGTCTCTGTATCATTGTACTTTATATAGCTATATATACATCTTGTTATTTTATATATATATATATATATATATATATATATATATATATATATATGTGTGTGTGTGTGTGTGTGTGTGTGTGTGTACGACATACTGATATGTATGTAAGTCGGAGTATGGTGTCAGTCCTAGGGCCCTAGGTTGTAAGTTCCTGTGCTATGCGTTGTCTCTTGGCCAAGGCCTGGGCATATTGGGCATGCCTACGTCTGCCTATAGGGCCAGCCTCGGGGTTACTCCGCCGAGTCCCCCTGTGGGTGTGGCTGTGGGGACCTAGGCACTGGTGGGGGCTGTGTATCCCTTCCTTTTGCTGATCCTGCTGCAGCTGTTTCCACCGGATCATATTGTTATCATGGCGCATACTGTGAACACCTGTGCACATGCAGCTGGAAAGTACTGCAAGGCTCCACCAGATATATTGAGGCACTGGGAACATGATCTATGATGTTTCTGGTTTGTGCATGTGCCTCATTATGGCATTATTCGGTGGGTGTGAGTGCATTTCTGATGGATGTCTTCATCCACGGTTCCAGTGCATAGCCAGCATCCCCAAGTAAATGGCCATGTGAGATGTCTCCACTAACAAACATCTGGTACAGCTGTGATGCATGCCAGATATGGGAGTCATGATAACTGCAAGGGCTGCCAGCACACAGATTCATGATAATGCCTTGGGCATTGCACATGACGTGACAGTTGGAGTGATACCTGTTACGGTTGACCTAGATTCTACCCTTTTCACCAGGTGGTGCCTTGATGTATATATGAGTGCAATCTATGGCACCCAGTACCTCAGGGAAGTGTGCTACATGGTAGAGGGGTCACATACTGCTGGCCCTCTTTTCAGGGGTGTAGGGAAGATAAATGTGCTCACTGGCATGTGGTAGCATGGCATTCAAGAACTGGTGGAGTATCCTGGAAGCAGATGCCTGTGAGACCCCCATCATGTCCCCAGTTGGTCTTTGGAAAATACCTGTAGCTAGTATCCTAAGGGCTACACATATCTTTGTTTCCACTGGGATGGATTCCCCCTCTGTTTGCTCTGGGTCTGAGTTGAGATCAGCAGAGCTCAGTGAATTGTTGTAGTATGTCCCTGTCCACCCTGTATCACTGTGCAATCTCCAGCTCATGTAGCTCCTAGTAGGTTACCTTGAGCCTGAACAACTCTTCTCCTTCTCAGTCTAGGCCTATGGTCAGCATCAGCAGCAGCTCCACTGACCTCAGCATATAGCACATACATATGTAGCAGACATGCAGCAGCCAATAGCATTATTTAGGTTAAAATTCCCAAGTCTGTAATCCAATAGTGCAGAATATGAGGAAAAAGCAGATTGTAGGGTGTATGTATACCTTATAGTGCTCTGCTGTAGGTGTACTCTATGTGATTAGCTAGCTATGATGCAGTCCACCTGCCAAGTGCATCATTAAAGGGTTTAGTGGCCCTAGTTTAAGTGAAAGAGGGCTCATCAATAATTAATATACCATTAGCTTTCTCAGCCAATTTTTTTTTTTTACAGCCTTCCTTGCTGACCCTGCTGAGCATAGTGGCATGCAATGCAAACAGGCACTGCTGAACGTTTGGGGACACACTGCCTTTTGATGTCAGTTACCTCTTCTGTGGAGACCAACATGGTTCTGTGCCTACACGGATGGGATCTGTGGGACACAAATACCCATTTTTGCTATTCAGTAACCCCAGCTCTTTTGCATACAGATCCATGCACAGTACCTGGTGACTACTTGGATTTGGGTCCTGCCTTGTTAGCAACCACAGCAGTCCTACATTGTACATACTCCACACAGAGTCCTCTAATGCATTACTGTTACATACTCACAAATTCCATTTTTTACTATTTTTTTTTCCCATAACAACATGTTTGCACACTGCGGCATGCTGTGCAAACATAGGTTCATAGGTTCATAGATTAGTACTAAGCTATATATATATATATATATATATATATATATATATATATATATATATATATTACATTATTTTCCATATGGGTTTGGACACACAATGGTTACATTTTGTACATATCTGTGTCCTCTATACTATTTCTGCCACTGTAACTGCACTTTTACAGCCCCTGGTGTCATTTTTACTTCCTGTACACGGATTTTTTTTTGTGTACATTACGGACATCAACACGAGGTCTGCACTACTGCTTGTCTGCTTGCTGGATCACTCTACCTGCCTCATTTGCATGTATTTCACCTGCTTATGGGGTGATTTGCATGCCACAGACACTTCTGAGTTTGCAAGCTCATGTACACCCCTCAGCTCCCTTTACTGGATCGCACATCTGCTTCCTTCCATGTAAGCACCGTGCCAATATGCATACATAGCAAATAAGTCTGTGTAGGCTTTATTAAATTCCCCCTGTATTTCTTATTCTTTCCATTAAAACTTTCACTTTTTCTATTTCTAACAGCATTTTACTATGGCATGCTCATTTTGGATATCTAGCTTCACAAAGTTATGACTTTACACATGTTTAAAGTTACAGTTTTATGTGCTATGGGCTATACACTGTGAGTTTTTTATTTTTATTTATCTGTTTATTTTAAATTTCTAACCACAGTATAGCTTTATATAGACTATTTTTCAAGCTCAGTCTAGAGTTTGTAGACAGGGAAAGAAATACAAATAATGCAATGAGAATGCAATGAGGGGCTTACAAGGGAGGAAAAACTGCAAATTAGTGCAATTAAATGTTCAGACACATTATACTAAGAAAATTATATGCAATGCAATGAATAATTTATTTATTTATCTTTGCTTACCAGGAAAGTTCAGATCAAAATGGTCCCACTGACAGCTGAATCCCAGGGGAGTCCAACGCAAAGTAATCCTACTGTCAGCTGAATCCTGGGGAGAAAAGCTCCACAGTTATTACAGATAAAAGTACAGAGAACAGTGCAAAATACATACATAAAGTAACATAATAGGAGTTTTTCCTTGTACAAGGAGAGAAACAAAGCTGTACAGTTTTTATAATTACAAAATACAGAAGATATTCACTTTACATGCATATATTAAAACATTTGTGGAATTTTTCATTGTGAATCAGATATGTATGTACAGTACATTAAAACTGTATGAACAGTTTAGGATTACATAAAATATAGTAAGTATTCAAGTAGACTATATACAGTTACTACAGAAATATGTTTACTGATATGTTAGAAATATGTTAGGATGGAATGTCATTTAAGGCTCCCTATTGAAATTTCAGCACTCAAAATGGCGAGTGCCAACATACCAAAAAAAAAAAAAGGCCAAAAGCACAAGTGGAGAGCGAATCTCAAGGATAGCTCTTCTCCTTAAAACCTCTTTTTGCAGCGGTGGCAAGTCCCTCTGCATCCCTCAAACATATATACACCAAGTCTGAGATCACCATACATTGAAGAAAAGGGAAGGATGTTTGTTTTATAATGGACATTAGTATGCAATGCAACATGAGACAGAAATGCAGAGACAGAGATGTTAGGTGAGATAGGGATGGGAGAAAGGACTGAAGTATATGGGTTAGTAGTAGGTTAGCTATATCTGGGAGGGGAAAGTTGTTTATGAGTAGTATTTTTTTATTACAGTGATAACTGAATCTTTTTTTTAAATATCTTTTGGTCCCCATGAGACATCACCCAACTGGCCTGGCTGCCAGTGCCCCACATCAATGGTAGGTCTAACAGGTCATCTCGTTATACCCCCCCAAGCTTACTCTAGTATTGCTGGGGCTGGTCATAAATATTAAGGGCTTCTGTCTCTACTTCCTTTTTTTTTCATTATATGCCCTACCCATTTCCCTTCCCTGATGATCATGTCCTAGGGCAACTCCACTCTTTGAAACATCATTAACAAATGCCACCCCACACGGGCATGCTCATTCTTTTCTGTGGCTCCATCGATCACCAAGCCACTTATCAAACCCAGGCTGTCTGGGCCATAATCAGAGATTTATCCCTCTAGACTACCCAAGCAGCATGACAACTTTTATCTTTCTGGTTAATTGATGACATTTATTTATTTATTTAATTTTGTTTTCCAGATATGTGGGATGGTAATAGGACCTTTTTCAGCCACAAGCTTGGGTAAGAACAGTTTAATGCTTAAAGTATTGCAATTCATATAATTTTCAATAGCCAAGATAATCCAATGAGATTAGTAAACACTACTGAATAAATGCAAGGATCTCATATCAGTTTAGTCAGATAAGACCTACCCAAAAGTTAGTATTCACAATAGTTATATATGTTTACTAGTGAGGAACTCCACCATATATAACATAATGAGCGGTTTGGTGTGTGTAAAATTTTAATATTTAATGAGTCATTTGAAGCATTGCAGTCGCCATTCACAGTGTGTCTTTTTCAGTACTAGTAGTGCCAGCTGTTAAAAGCCATTTACTTGGTCTGCTTCTGTGGGAATGATTTGCCCTTTTTGAAATACAATGATTTACAGGCTGTGCATGGCACTTGGTAAACTACCAGATCACTGCTGCAAATGTTTCTTGCTTTGCTGAATTTGCTGTAGTGCAAGAGTGGACAATACAGCACCAAAATGTATATCTATTTATTTGCTCCACGTTCAAAATAGGATATTGGACCAGATCAACAAACAAGCAGCCAGAAGAATGAATCATCCCTACATAATCAGAATAAGTTATGGATTTTCAATGGCTGGCAACACTAGAACTGAAAAAGCCGTGCTCTGAATGGCAACTCTAACACTTCCTTGTAAAAGTGGGCAGTACAACTCTCTCCTTTCCCTAATTCACTATTGTACTAAAGCCTATTATTACTGAGTTTTTCAGTGAATGTTGTTTGCCCAAAAGTTGAACTTTGTAAGCCATCTGCCCCATACAAGCAGGTGAATGGATAACCATAGAGTATATATATTTTTAAAAATTCAACTTACCCTGTATGATCTCAACCCACTGCCTCATAAAAGAGGCTGAAATTTTTGCAATTTTGTATTTTCATAATTTTGTAATTTTAGTTGGGCACTAGGAAGTCAACTGTAAATCTGATTATTTTAATCTGAATGGGTAACTGAAACATGAGTATTAGTGGAGACACAATGGGCTAGATTCCAAACAGTTCCCCTAATTCCAAACGACCTGCTCTCAGTGAAAGTGACTTACTTCAGTGCAAGGCCTATATATAAATAAGTTTACTATGGGGACCAGATTCCAAAACACCTGCTTTCTGAGTAAATGGTCATTTACACAGAGAGCAAGTCTTTTGGGTCCCAAGCCAATATGTGTGCTAGATGCTTTTGCAGTGCTTTAATGGGAAAATGATGCTTCCACTATGAGTATACAAAAGCAAATGCACCAAGGATCAGAATCCCTGAACTGTATGCCTCCCAAAAAAAAGACAAAAAACACTTGTTAAAGCGTTTTTGTGGGGGGGGGGTGCAAGTCCCCCCCTACACCCCACAATGTGAGGGGCAAGCTCTTCACATTAACTCCATAGTTGCATCAACTCAAAAAATGGGGAAATCCACCCAAAAAGAGAATCATTTCCAGTACAACTTGCCGACAGTGATTTCTTCTGGAGGAACTCTGATCATTGGTGGGTTGAACCTTGGGGAATTGAAGCTCGAGCATTCAGTCTTTATCCACCAGAAGGTTGCCCAGAATGACAACAACAGGATCACAGCCATGGTTGCAAAGACCCTGAACACAATGGCCTTGTAAGTTGAAGCAGTCATGGACTACATGCAAATTAAGTATAAGAATAATCTGTTTTAATAGGCTGGGCAGCACGTATTCCACAACTGACAGGAGACAAAGGAGTGGACCTCTCCCAGTCCTTCCACATTTTGACCAGTCCACAATCAGAATCTAAATCACAAAGCCCAAACATTGGCCAAAACAGGGCTTAGGTGTGCATGCATATGCATTTACCCTGCACCAGAACTGGTCAGCACATTTAATTGTAATTCAGGAACTCTCCAAACTTCAGATGTTCTTAGCAAGCATGTGTATGTGAAGGTAATCATGTGAAATATAGGGACCCTTTCACAGAGACTGAATGGTGAAAATATGGACTTGCATATACTTAGTCTCAGATGGTCATTTCTCAAAATATTCCCTTTTCTCTGAGGTAGGGCAATCTCGGGGTTAGCATATATCATTTCAGGGGGTGTGAGGGCCTTGCCATACAAATCAGGGAGTGCATGAGGGCTTGCATCTCTACAAAAAAGAAGTTTAAAGGAAAAGAGCAACGTTTGGGATTCACTCCTCTGGATTTACAGTTTTTATTCTGAAGTCGGCACTTGGCATTTAGAGTTCCAACATTTCAATAGGGAGCCAATATAAAAAAGGGGATTGCACTAGATAGATCTCATGATGTCTAGGCAATCATTAAGATTAAGACCACCACCTTTGTGGCCAGTGCAGATGGTGGGTGGGTCCAGAATGATTGATATAGTATCTGACAGCAAAAGCTGTTATTTCTAACTGACATATTCCATTAACCCTTTTTTTCTGAACTGGTGTAGAAAAAAAATCTAATAATAATAATTGCATTTGGTGGTGTTGTGTCACACTAAGAAAATGAATGGAACTTTGTATATTTCAGCTTAGTATATAAAGGGAGCTGCTGCCCCCTTAACCTCCTGCCTTAAGTGTGTTTTCTTTATTTTACATACATAACTAATGCATATATGTGGGAGGGGGTTAAGGTGGCAGTAGCATCCCTTATATGTTAAGATGCCTATTTTTATAAAGTACTAAAATGGATAATATTAACTGCAGATTGCTTGCAGATGTACTTGCAGGCTCAGACTTTTTTTAAAAAAGTTTACTTTTTTTAGTTGTGGGGTTACCGGTGGGTTTAGTTGAAGGTTACTTTAAGTGGGTGTAGACCAGGGTCATGCTTATCATAGTGACAGGGTGGTTCTTCCTACTGCACATCCTAATTGCTGAGTGGTAGTCCCAATCCTAACATTCACCAAAGTATATGTAACTAGGTCAAAGCAATTAGCTGATGAATAAAGCTCATTTAAAAAAAATGAAAAGGATTCTCTGGAGCATTATTTGAAGCTGGTTAAATAGCACAGCGATCTAAGAAACTGGCTAGAATGACATGCAAGACTTTCACACATATGTTTGACACCCACACACTCTCTGAATGTACAAGTTATTCCTAGCATAGTGACAGACCAAGACAATATCAGGCAGGTTAAGGGAGGTTACACAGACTGGATCTACTTTACTTTGTCATAATAATAAATTTCAGCAAAGTAGTAGAGAAATGGGACAGAGAATTTTAAAGATGTGGGATGTTACTGTTTGTACAAGCAGTAAATAAAATAAATATTTAAAAATCATATAAGATAGATATGTAGAATGTTCATTTAGCAAGAATGTTAGCTTAAAGGAATTCAGTTGAATAGTCTGAGGGAGTAAGTGAGGTATATGCAGGTAGAACAGTTAGGGAGTAAAAGAGGTACATACTGATAGAATAGATTGAGGAAGTAAGTCAGATACATACAGGTAGAATACTCTGTCAGGGATAAGTAATGTATAGCTACAATAAGGGCTAGTTTAAAATTTCATCTGTATTTCACCACATGTTGTAATACAACTAATACAAGCTATTTTTGCTGACACACAGTTAGTGACACAGACCCACGAGTCCTTCTTGCATTATCTGATGCAGCTGGGATTTGAAACCCCATGAGCTAATTAACTTCATGCAACTCCCTAGGGTGCTTAAATGTCAGCAATATTTTGGAAATTTGGAGTAATCTTGGCTAGACTTAAAATGGCTCTTGGGCCAATAGCCTAGAAACCACCTATGTGACTGTTAGCATATATACTGATTTGGCAGTTAATGAAGAATTATTGTGTTGTATTAAATTCCAGTTAAAGGAATGAAGTATTAGTGAAATGGAAATTATGATATTCTATTTTATTGAAAAAAAGATGGGTTACATCGTTTTGTACTGTTGGCACTTTGTACCTGGCTTTCAATTATAGAGTAATTTTCAAAGTGTTTAGGTTTACTGCTACATATTTTATTTATAGGAAAATCTAAGTGGATGATCCATATAAATATTTATGTTATGTATACATTTAGATTAGGTTTCCATTTTTAGAAGACTACTCCAAATGTGGTGTTTAGCTGTGTCCTCGTTCATGAATGTATATTGTGCTAAGGTGTGAGTCCAAGGGACAGGGATTGCTTCCTTCCTCTGAAAAGGGACATGTATCCAATGGAGTTACTTGGTATACAAATGAAAAAAAAATGACAATTATGTGTCCCTGATTTTCAAGGGTTTTATCATCTATAATTTGATAGTTTAGAGGTAGGATTATTGATTTTCACTTACATTGTACTGTTTTTGTTTTGATTCATCTAGGTATTTATGTTACATGTACAGGTTATATTTCTTTTTTTTCATAAACAAATGCTGCAAATGTGGTGTGTGGGTGAGTCCTCATTATTGAATATGCATAAGTTATGTTAATTAGGTGTCTAATATTGGGTGGATGCCCCTGATTTTCAAAGAATTTGCCCCGACTATCTCATTAGTGGTTTAGAGGTATGCCCTCAGAATGCCCTTTCCACTTTTCAGTGATATTTAGTTATAGAATTTGTCTTTTGGTTTTATCAGCTGAATGAGATAACAAACTAGCCCATATGAATTTACGTACCTATATGAAAGCACCCGTTAAGCTGATTATTGTTGATACCTACTTACCTTTAGAAATATGATTTCACACAAAAGTTATTCACTCCTTACTGTAGATGTTAAGCACAGCTCTACAACTGGCTTCATTTCATTGACTTGCCCACCTACGCCTTTCTTTACCAACACAGATACTGTTATTAATCTTGTTATCACTTTTCTCATTTGACTAATGTGCTGAGAAAAAGCTAACAAGAAGACCAACTGCACTTTTTACATGAAGTCTGTTGTCCGAATATGGCCTTTGGTAGTTTATTTTATTTTTATTTATTCATTTTTGCTTTGACCACATATATAATCAAACCTTACTTTTACATTAGGATTACAAAATCAAAGGAGTCATACATGAGTTGCTTCAGATATGACAAGTGAACAATGCAAAGGTGCTTGTATTCAGTAGTTGCAGAAATTCCTTGAGGCATTACTTGCTGGCACATAGGTTCATAGGTTCATAGGTAGGTAGGTACTAGGCTATTGACCCTAGGGCCTATATAACCCTAGCCAAAAGGGTACCCTGGCTTTCGCTACCCAAGAAAATTATTTTCCTGTGCCCCTGTCAAGCAGAGCCACAGAAGTGATCCCCGGGGTGAATTTCCTATCTCCCATCCAATCATCAAGATTTTTCTTGAAGAGAGCTAATGAGGAGCTTTGTTTGATATAGATAGGTAATTTGTTCCAGAGTATGAGAAGTCTCTGGGACAGGAATCTATCCCTCCAGCATGTTCTGTTTATTGTGGTGACAAGGTTTAGGTCCCTAGAGCATGTAGCTCGGAGGGATTGGGATTTGTTTAAGTGGAGCATGTCCAGCAGCTCTGGGTTTGACTTAGCTTTGTTTGTTAGGCAGAGATCACCTCTGAGTAGGCTATATGCGAAGGAGTAAAGCTGGAGTTTTTTGAGACAGTCTGCGTAGGGCATCTGTTTGAGGGGGGTAATCCTCTTTGTGAGGTATTTCTGTGGCCTTTCTAGTTGTTGTAGATGTCTTGTGAGGTACATACCAAAAGGGGTGTTGTACTCTATAATGGGTCTGATATCCAAAGAAAATCACTCCCCACCAGGTAAATGCTCCTTGTGCCAACCACAATCCAAATAAAATGAACAACATCTAAGGCACAGTAGCGATGCAAGGCAGGCAATATATAGAGGATCCAGTACTCGCACAGACAAAATGTCCACTGAAACAATGTTAAAACACTGGTTTATTGTAGCACAAAATTAACTTGGTAAGCGCTTTGACTGGAATAGGCTTCTTCAGACCTTACAAATCAGTTCTCTACACTCTTAATATACAAGAGCATACCAAAAGGTGCCAAAAAGCATTAATCAATCTTTAAAGGTACATCACGTTCATCAAAATGCTAAAATCACACTAACTCAAAACCAACCTATGGGAACAATCAAAAATAATATAGTAATATGTGGTACATATAAAAATGTAGTACATATAAAAATATATATATATGTGTAGTAAATATGAAAATATAAAAACATGTCTAATATGATAAAATGTGCTTATTTCAGTTTCCTGGATCTCAAGAAGGGTCTCAAGGGTACCTTCTCATTAAGTCCAGGAAACACATCCGCCCTGAGCCTAACAAGGAAGTTGTCAGCAGACTCCCAGTTGAACCACAATTTAAAGAGAATGTGGGAGAAAGCTGGGAGACGTTAGTACACAACATTTCATCTCACCCTCTTACACCTGATGAGTTAGGTGTTTTATCAAAAGGGTTGACTTTCATACCCATTTGCAATAGTAATTATGTTGACACCTTGGTGCAGTTTAAATTATTTGTTAGAAGTTTATGTCTTAGATTGGAATTTAAGGATATGGTGCAGATGTCAGATGAAAAATCTTTTAAAAGGCCTAGTGTTTACATGCCAGGGATACCACCACTAGTAGCCGCGTTTAGTAAATTAGTGGAAAATGATTTATATGACATGGAGAAGAAGGTCTGTAGATCTAGTGTAAGGAGAGGTAATTTGACATATGCACAAAGGAGAGCTTTGCAACAGTTGAGGAGTGACACCTCCCTTGTCATTAGACCTGCTGACAAGGGGAGTGCCATGGTGGTTATGGACACTGGGTTCTATAATGATTCCATGGAATCAATGTTGATGGGTCAGAGGTTTTACTCCTTGATAGAGCGTAGTATGGTGGATGTACATACACAGAGGATATGGGAAATGTTAGATGATTTGGCCAGGACCAGTGCTATCTCGAGAGAGTTGTATAACTATCTATTTGTTAGTGACCCCCTTCTGCCAGTAATACAGGGCCTACCCAAGATCCACAAGGATGATGTATGTCCACCCATGAGACCTATTGTTGCGGGCAGAGGGTGGATCATGGAACCTTTTTCTTTATATGTGGAGAGGCACTTGCGTCCTGTGGTTGATGCCAATGTTCACATTCTAAGGGATACGAAACAGTTCTTATTGGATTTATATGAATGTATGAGATTGGTTCCTGCTGACCTTCCTTATTTTATGGTTACGATGGATGTTCAATCCCTCTTTACTGTTATTCTGAACAGGGAAGGGGTATAGTTGGTGTCTGATTATTTGAAGGCGAGATCTGAGTTGAGTAGTGATGCAGTAGACCTGTTGGTGTTATTTCTGGAAGTTGTATTAGAGAGCAATATTTTTTGTTTTGGCACACAGTGCTACCTGCACAGGGATGGCATGGCTATGGGCACGTCCTTTTCATGGCTGCATGGGAGACTGAGTTTTTTTCAATTTAGAGGGGTTTACAAGGTATGTCATGTTTTATAGGTGTTTTTTTGATGATGTGTTTTTTATTTGGAGAGGCTCTAAGGATGAGCTACTCATGTTTATAGAGAGGGTTAATGGTTTGACACAATTCTTGAAGTTTAATTATGAGGTTTCTGAGACTTGGATTGCTTTTCTTGATGTTTATATTCAGAGGTTGGAATGTGGCCTTTTGAATACAGGTGTGTATAGGAAGACTTGCCAGCGTAATGCCTTTCTTCATAGGCATAATATGCATCCGGGTTATATGTTTGGTAACATAGTGGGAGGCCAGGTTTACAGGACCTCTCGGTACAACCCTAGTCAGGTAGGTTTTAAAGATGGTATTACGGATTTGTGTCAGAAGTTTAGGGATAGAGAGTATTAGAGTTTTGACACAGAGAAGGGGTTAGAGGGACTCTCTGTTCTGAGGGATAGTGATGCTACACCATATTTCTCAGAAGGTGCAATGGATCATTTAGATGGTGATGGTCAGAATAATACAGGCACTAGGAAGGAGAGCGATGGTGGTTTCAGAGTACCACTTTATTATACGATGGATGTGGGGAGTTTGAAGGATGTGATTAGGTCACATTGGGGTGTGTTGGCGATTGATCCGGATGTAAGAGATGTTGTGGGTGCCTCTCCATGTTTTGTTTATAAGAATAGACCAAATTTGAAGAACAAGTTCTGCTATCCTAAGTTGGGTGGCAATGTGGATGAGAAGGATGGCACTGTACCATGTGGCCATTGCAATCACTGCTCCCACATTGATACGGATGTTAGTTTTTACCTCCCTGTGTATGGTAATAGCTATGAGGTCAGAGTGTTTGCTGATTGCAATTCTTCCCATGTGGTCTATCTAGCCTCCTGTAGTGCCTGCACTGCGTTTTACATGGGTAAGATGGACAGGAGGCTGAGGGACAGGATTAGGGAACATCTTTACCAGATCAGGGTTTGTTCCACTGTCAATGCCCTCTCCAAACATGTTTTATCTACTGATCACACACACACATGTTTTGTTTCAAAGTGCTAGATGTCATGTATAGTAGTTTTAGGGGAGGTGATGTGAGGGGTAGGACGGAAAGTGCAGAGTCCAGGTGTATTGTTAGGCTCAGGGCGGATGTGTTTCCTGGACTTAATGAGAAGGTACCCTTGAGACCCTTCTTAAGATCCAGGAAACTGAAATAAGCACATTTTATCATATTAGACATGTTTTTATATTTTCATATCTACTACACATATATATATTTTTTATATGTACTACATTTTTATATGTACTACATATTATTATATTATTTTTGATTGTTCTCGTAGGTTGGTTTTGATTTAGTGTGATTTTAACATTTTGATGAATGTGATGTACCTTTAAAGATTGATTAATGCTTTTTTGGCACCTTTTTGTATGCTCTTGTATATTAAGAGTGTAGAGGACTGATTTGTAAGGTCTGAAGAAGCCTATTCAGGTGAAAGCGCTTACCAAGTTTGTTTTGTGCTACAATAAACCGGTGTTTTAACATTGTTTCAGTGGACATTTTGTCTGCGCGAGTACTTGATCCTCTATATATTGCCTGCCTTGCATCGTTACTGTACCTTATATGTGGTTCGTTATATAATGGGTCTAATGAGTGACGAGTAGAGGGGAACAATGACCTCTTTTTTCCTGGATGAGAAACCTTTTGTGATGAGGTGTGCCATGTAGAAGGGTTTCCTGACTACTGTGGCAATGTGCTTATCAAAGGAGAGACTACTGTCCACCTGTGTCCCAAGGTCTCTTACCACACTTTCGGTGTTAAGTAGACTACCACCTATGTGGTAGTTCATGGGTACAGAGTTTTTACCAAAACGGATGACAATGCACTTTTTGGCATTGAGCTTGAGGCCATGGCTTTGACACCAGGCATCTGTCTCAGTGAGGGCCTTTTGTAGGATGTCCACATCATTAGGAGTTTTGATTATGGCTCCTAGTTTGCAGTCATCTGCAAACTTCATTAGCCAAAGAGTTTTTGTGTTAGCCTGTACTTCTGAGAAGTGGATACCAAACAGGAGGGGACCCAGAACTGAACCCTGTGGTACTCCACTTGTCACTGGTCTGTAGTCAGATTTGGAGTCTGCTACTTTCACAGTGTGGGTTCTGTCAGTGAGCCAGTTGGCAACCTAGCTTGTGACATAGGGATTTATACATAGTTTAGTGAGTTTATCTATAATTCCAGAGTGGGGGATGATGTTGAAAGCCTTGACAAGATCTAGATAGGCTGTGTGAACCACCTTACCCTCATCTACGGCTTTGGTGACAGCTTCAAAGAAGTCTATCACGTTTAGGAGACATGATCTACCTTTTACAAACATGAACTGGGTGGGGTTCAGAGTTTGGAGATTACCAATGTCATTGTTTATAAGTTCCTTGATGATAAATTCCATAGCCTTGCAGACCAGGCTCATCAGGCTAATGGGGCAGTAGTTTCAGGGGCCTGTGTTGGCTCCCCCCTTTGTGGAGTGGGATAACCGTCGCTGTGCGCCATTCAGTGGGCACAAAGCCTGAGGTGAGGCTATGATTGAACATGGTAATTAGGTGGGGTGCCAGTTCGTAATGTAGTTCATGTAGAATGCAGCCTGGGATGTTGTCAGGTCCCATGGATGCTGTGTTCTTGGCTTTGGAGGGTGCGGTTTTTACCTGTGCAGCCGTGAATGCAGGAGCTTTGCATTCTTCCAGTAAAGAGATGGGCCCTTTAGGGAGTGAGAGGGAGGTAAAGTTAGCAATGAACCTATCTGCCAGGATGTTGGCAATATCAGTTGGTTCTGTATATTTAGTGCCATTGTGCTGTAACTCAGAGCAGATCTGAGTGTTGTCATTGAGATTCTTGACATAGCTATAGAATGCTTTGCGGTTGTCTTTAGAATCAGTGGCAATTTTGTTTTATTAACTAGCTTTGGAGGATTTTATGAGGGATCTCAGCTTTTTACTGAGGCTGACCAGGGAGCTCCTCCAATCATGGGATTTTACTCTTTTTTGCAACAGTTTCTTTCTTCTGTTGTAGAGTTTGTTTATAGGAAGAGCCCACCTGATTGGCTTCCTTTTTTTGGAAGATTGCATCTTGGTTCTGTTAGGGATTGCATGATCCATGCACTCATGTAAGTGCTTATAAAGTGCATTTGTGTAGGATTCAGCAGTTGTACCTCTATTGTCCATCTGCATGGGTGTCGTGAAGTTTGCCACTTCTGTCTTAAGAAGCGTGAAGTTGACTTTGGAGACATTTTTTATGGTGGTTTCCCTAATGGGGGGTGGGGGCAGGATATGGATGTCTAGGGCGATTAGCTTGTGGTCAGATCTGACCAATGAAGAATTGATCTCTGGTGTGGACCAGGTCTAGGATATTGCTGCCTCTGGTGGGGGTGTGGATAAGTTGATCCAAGACATTGGAATTTATGAATTCCAGAAAACGTTAAGCAAAAGAGTTGGTACATGACTAGTTTTCCCAGTTAATGGTGGGGTAGTTAAAATCACCCATTATTAGGGTGTTAGGTTGTACCCTAATATTTTCCGGTGTATCAAGAAATGAGGAGTGAGAATCCTGAGGCATGGTGGGGATCTGTAGCAAGCTGCAATTTGGATTGTGGTCTTGCCCAGAGTTAGTTGATCTTGGATAACCTTGGATGCATTATGCTGAGCAACTAGCCTGGAGGTGTGGATATCCTTAATGAATATGGACACGCCTCCACCATTAGTGTTTCGGTCCAGGTTAGGTGGCCAAAAGGTGCGGTATGAATTATAGCCTGGTAATGCAAGGGTGTGCTCTGAAGCCTTGAACCAGGTCTCTGTCACTGCACAGATGTCAATGTTCTCCATTTTAAGGAGTGCCTCGAGTGACAGCATTTTGAGGTTTAGACTTCTAGCATTGAATAGCATTACTCTCAGATTTTGCTTGCTAGTACCTGTTACGGTGGTGAGTATGTCATTTGAATCTTGCCTAAAAAAGGCACTATAGGGGTGGCAAGAGCCTTAGCCAGTATCTGGAATCCCAAGGGTGACAGGTGCAGGCCATCTCTGGCAAAGCATCGTGGTCTCTTGATCAAGTCATCCCAGGCAGACAGATACTGGATCCCCTTAGAATGACACCAGTAGCTTAGCCAATTGTTGAAGTCAATCATTTTGTTTTTGTACTGTGGTATCATTCTGGCTGATGGCAGGATGCTACTCAGGGCTAGGGTAATACCTGACTGGGCTACAAGATCGGACAGCTCCTTCATGTCTTTTTCATATAGTCCAGGGAGGTACGTCTCAGGTCATTCACACCAACATGGACAATGACAGCATCATATTTGAACTTTTTGTGGAGTGACCTGAGTGCGTGCATTATGTGGTGGATCCTGGCACCCGACAGGCAGCTGACAGTAACTTTCTCCTTGTTTAGCCTGTTGAGTGAAACATCAGTGTGCCTGACTATAGAGTCACCTATGACTATGGTATTGGGTACATTGTTATGCCTTATGAGCTGTGGTTGAGTTGCACACTGAGTTTGTGGGTATGTGTCATTTGGGCTGTGTTGGGGGGTGGAGGTTGCTTGCGTTTCTACTTTGGTGGTCCCTGTTGCTTGAGCAGATTTTTATTGAGAGCCTCTGTGAATGTAGGTGTGTGTTTTGTGTTTCTAAGTGTGTGTTTTGGTGGTGTAGGTTTTGAGGGACTATGTGATGAGTGTGGTGTGGTGCAATTGTTTACCCTTTCCTCTTGACTGTCTAGTCCATTCTTGGGTGAAGAGAGCTTTGCTTCCAGTTTGGCTATATAAGTGCATCTCTCACAGCTTGCACTGTTGGGTGGTAGGAGGAGAGGGTTGTCTGTGTACATGAGGCAATTGCTGCATTACCCCAAGATGCCCAGATTCATCAGGAAGACAGGAGAAATCACCGGGAGCTGACTGCCCATGCTCACACAGCATTTATTTTAAGTAATATTTCAGCAGACTACTGTTTAACTGTTTGCTATTGCTAGATATTGATGTAATGTACAGTGAACCACAAACACCTGCACCCCAATTCTCAGCACTAGATGTACCCCTTTACATGATGCATCCTGTAAATGCACTTGACATTTGGTACAGACAATTGTACCATAATCTCAGGACTATAGCTATGCTTCAAAGGAGGTCAGGAAAGATTGGGAAGAGAAAATGGATAAGCAATTCATAAGGAAAAAAATGGGAGGACAGATGTATGGCTGCAAAATATGCAATAAAGTCAAGAAGATTTAGCATTTTTACTTGGAGGTATTTACATAGGTGCTTGTATACCCATAGCAGACTCCAAAGAATGTTTCCTCAGGTAGATGGCATATTTTTGTAAGTATAATGAGACGGCAGACTTCAAAAAGTCCCTGCTGAGTACTATGTCAGAAATATTGGGTGAGCAAATGGGGATAACTAAGGAAATTATTTTTTCAGCTGGGATACAGGATCTGAATTGTCCAGACATAGTTAGGCCTTCTTAAGATTAATTCTGGTAGCTGCCAAAAAAGCAATTACTAGAAAATGGAAATCAAAGTGTAAACCAACTGTATTTGGAGTAGTGAATATTGTAACAGAGATAAAGAACTAGAAGTGGGATCTTTAGAAAAGGGTAGGAGCAAATTCCATAGAAAAAATGGAAATTGTGATAACAGTATATGCAAAATAATGTTTTGGAGCAGGAGTTAGTTTTAAGGGAAGACAGGGATTGAGCAATTTATGTACTATTGAATTGATGATAACTGTACAAAATAATATATGTGATGTATAATGTTTGTAACTGTAAACATATTAACATACTTTGTTTTCTTTTATATAAATGCATATTTGCATATGTCTTAAGTATTAATTCAATAAAGATGTTAAAAAGACTATAGCAGGTGTTAAAAAAGACTACACCTATGCCAACAGAACCCACAACAGCCCAATAAATGTATCTTCCCTTGATGTAGCTTCTGGCAGAAGCACTGACTACTGTGTTCTTTACCAAAACATATGCCCACCAAACACATGATGTATTAGTGAATGACAAATATAGTATGAGAACAAAATGTTAAAGTTAGAGTAATTTTGCTTGATTTATAGTATTTCTCCATTGTTGTCAGATATTTAGCATGTTTCTGAGCTCTGACAACCGGAAGGCAGAGGTGTATTTAAGTGCAGGTGCTCGGTACCCCCCTTCCCTGCTAAAGTGTGAGCCTGTCCTTCTCCAACCTCTCTAAAAAGAAGTCCCTGCCATCACAGTGCACTGGGTTAGAGCAGAGGGACACAATGTAATTTATTTTCACTTTACACCACATATGTATTTCTTTAGTTGTGCTATATAAATAATTATATTAGATGTGCTGTGTGCTTTCATTACTAAACTTACTTCAGGGAACCAATCAGTAAGATTCTATTTCTTTAGAGTCTCTGGCTTAATATATACATTGTTAGGCTTTGTGATATTATTATTATTATTATTATTATTATTATTGTTTATTATTTATTATTTGACAATTGTTTACTGGGGTGGTCTGACTGGGTCTACAGAACCCGTTTTCAGCAGAGGCCCGGGACGAAAAGCTCCACATACATACAGTACAATACAAATACAGTATAATCCAATACAATAACATTAGATATAAATTATGAAGGGAATTGTATGATTTGCTAAGTCCCGATAAAATGACAGACCATTTCAGTGAAATTCACAAACTTCCTCTGAACCTGTGTGATCTTTTTTGTAAGTAAGGGGTTATGAGGGTTTGCCATACACATCATTCATGGCTATTATGTTTTTATTAAAATATTTTGCTAAAATACACCATAAATCAGTGTAATGTAATAGACTGCCCATAATCTCTTCCTGAGAAGGAAAAACATGAAGCAAGAATAACCAAAACAGGACTGCTGATACAGTACCATGAGTTAACCATAAGGCAAAGCAAGAGATGGACTGTTTGGTTAATAATATAATGAAAAAAAATACCAAAGTTTGATGCAAATCACAATAATCTTGTCCTAGATGTTAATAGGGATGTGACATGGAAAAGATCACGCTCTCCTCCCACACTGCCTTCTTGTTGCTTCCCTCCTTACCTCATGAACCCCACAAACACAGAAAGTGATTTGTTGTATATCTTTCCTGATGCAGTTTCTTGGATTATTTTACTATTTGATCTTACTACCAAGTAAGGATTTTGTTATCTACCTCCTGAGTTGTTGCCATGATAAGAATACACAAGACTGTATTTACTATCCCCTGGGTGTCTGCATAGGGCCTATAGGTTTACAATGGTTGTTGCTATTATTCTTCTTTTGGCTTTTCCTGGTTAGGGGTCGTCACAGCGGAACTCCAGTCCGCTAATGATTGGCAGTAGATTATTACGGTGCCAAGGTGCCAGCTCGACACCCAATCTTCAACGAAGGCACGCCCATTTACGCATGTCTTTCGAACGCCACTCGACTGCGTGGAGGACATGCAGACTCCACACAGAAGGCACTCCAGCCAAGAATCGAATGGGAGAACCTCTTGCTTTGAGGCTATAACGCTGCCGCTGCACCGGGAATATTGCGAATATAAGCTTAATAAAAATACTGCATGGTGTCAAGTGGGACAAACCTGTACACCAACTTTTCATCATTTCTATTGTTTTTACAACTTTACAGCAAAATTCACAATATAAAATGGCAATATTCTGAAAAAAAAGAGCTACTAGTCCACTGGGAAAATATTATTTACATGGGTGTACCTGCAACTTGGTGAGCAAAGCTGGCTTAACAATATTCAAAGAAAATGAGCAAACTGTGAGCTGAAAAATAATTTGCTATATATTCATCATGTATATTTCACCAAGAAGCAGGCTTCACAATAGTCTATTGATGCGTATGCATATGAATTAAAACACAGAGCTACTAAATTAGTTTGGTGAACAGCATGATTCACTCCTGAGAGATAGAATTGTTTGCAGCAGAAACAATTACAAAGTAAACCACAAGCAATTCTGTCAGTGTGGGTTAACATTAGATAAAGTTGTGCTTTGTGTGCAGAGCAGCGGAAATGACTAGTATTTAGATGAAAGAGCTTGCATACTATTTATATGTGTGTAAAATTACAATGGAGCTAAAATCTGCTAGTACCAGACAGAATAATTCTGCCAGGACCAAGTGCAATGTGAGAAATGCTTCAAACTATATAGCCATAAAGAACTTGATTGCAACTCATGAGTCTGATATCCAGCAAGTGCTCGGTTTAGTGATCACCACTTTGGTTAACATATTTCTAACAGCAGAAAAAGCATTTAGCAGAGAATGCAGCAAGTGTGGACTGGATTATTCTGTCTTTTGAAATTCAAAGAAAAAAGAGTTGAAAAAAGCTTGCAAGTGATTGATAATGTGGTCACTGCCCTTGATGATTCCACGATACAGATTTATTTGTTAATATAGTTGATATTTGTGAAGATTGTGTTTCTTCACTGAGTGCAGAAACTCAGCATTGATGCTAGTGAATCATTGGTTTGAAATGTTGTTTATAAATGGGAGTCTTGTTTTTTATTAAAAGTAGATTGTGGAGCAGAATGCAGTATCAAAACTGAAAGTGCATTCCAGGAATCGGGATAGAAGTGTTCCCAGTCAGAGTCTAACATTTCATTACTGGCTTATTCAGGTCACAGGTTAAAACCACTGAGTCAGAGAGAGATATGTTGTGCATATGAAACAAAGAACATACTGCATTGTTTCAAGATGGGATAAAATAGCAACATAATATTTTTGGAAAGTCTGCTTGTGAATATCTGGGAATGAAAACTGCAGAGCACTAACGGTTGCAATTAAATGAGTAAGCGAAGATGATTCACTGACTCATGAATATGGTACAGTGAAGATGATTCACTGACTCACAATGTCTATGGCACAGCTAAGATGATTCACTGACTCACAATGTCTATGGCACAGAGAAGATGATTCACTGACTCAATGACTATGGCACAGCGAAGATGATTCACTGACTCGCAATGGCTATGGCTCTCATGGCAGTGAAGACAAAGTTGTACAGGCAGTGAACAGGATTTTCATGTTTGAGAAGGAAATAATTTATACTGTTGCAGAGGCATTGATATGAATATTTGTGCCATATAGTGTGTTATACTTCATACAAGAAATACAGCACACAGTGATGTGGGATCACAGAATGCAGAAAAATGTGAACATGAATGATTTCTTTGATAGTTGCGGTGGTGGTGCTGCGGTAGCGTTGTCGCCTCACAGTTAGACGTTGCCCGTTCGATTCTCAGTTAGAGCGTCTTCTGTGTGACGACATACGTGAATGGGCATTCCTTCGTTGAAGGTTGTACGTTAGGCCCAGCAAGCCAGCACGTAAAAATCTACTGCCAATCATTAGCAGACCGGAGTTCCGCTGTGGTGACCCCTAACTGGGAAAAGCCGAAAGACACAAATTGACTTGTTAACCAGATTTAACAATTTAATGCCGAACTTTATTTCTCATACTGAAAATGACTTGTAACTGCGTTTATTAATATAGTGTGTATTTCATGGTCAGATAACAATAGGAAAGTTCCACTACCAGTCCATTTAAAATGCAGTTTCCATGTTGAAATTCGTGAGTAATAAGGAAACCAACATAATACATTGTTCCTAATCAATTACATAGTCAAATGCTGGAAAAATCCATAATGTGCACTTAGGCATTCTGATGGGGACAAAAAGACAGATGTAGTTTTGGCTTGGTGTGTCTTATCAGATAAAAATTCTAGTTAAAAGTTGTAAAATCTGCAATGTGTTTCACAAAAAGGAAATACTAACGACAACAACATTTCTCATGAAAATACCAGACAGCCCATGAAGTAATACAGATGCTGATTTATTTCAGTTAAAAAACAGTATCTCATAGGTAATGACTGTTATTCAAATTATCTTAAATTAATCTAACTGAGATATTGTTTCCTTAATCACTCATATGATTGATGAAGTCCATGTTTTCATCTTATGTGATCCACAACATTCTCATTCCTGATAGTGGATCTACAGTCTAACAATCAAGGATCACATGCATTTTTTATGAACTGGAGAATTTCAGTCATTACCTCTGTACTCAAGTATCCATCTAAACCACACTCAAATTGTAAAACAATGTTATGAAAACATGTGGTGTCAGCTCTAAACAAAACTCATCTAGCTCTATTTAAGTATAGAAACACTCCGCTATAACCAGTAAGGCTATTACTTTTCCACTGTTGATGGAAGTAGAATGAAGACAAGGTTTCCTATACCCACTGGTTCTCCTTCATGCTAAAGTGTGCCAAATGTTCAATCAGATTGTCAGAATGGGCAGCAAAAATGAAAACTGAGCATGACAGATCAGCTAAGATACTGCCTACACTAAGTCCAGGAGAGATAGTGAGCATCTGGATTCCAGCTGACAAACACAGGAAGTTGTTGTGATTGATTGAGCAAATATACTGAGATCCTACATTGCTGATATTAAAGAGGGCCTCAGGCTTAAACATAATTGCCAGCCCTTTTACAGGACTGTTCTGTTTTCAACTCAGAATAATGATATGTTTGCTAATGAAGTGGTTCGACTGCTAGAAGGACTGTCCCTGATATTGACCCTTAACAGGATCATGACACTGGGTTAGTCAGTTCTGCATCTGCAGGAATGGAAGATATTGCAGCACCTAATGATGATACCCGCCCACTGGGATTGTTGTGCTCCTTATGAATTCATCTTTGTCATCCCCTTCTTGTAATTACTTTAATGCATCCAAATTTGGTAGAGTAATAAAGGAGCCATCCAGATGGAACATCTTTGGAACATCTTACAATTAGCTGCTATCTAGTTACTTCATATTCTTGTTGTATATTATTTTCTACATTTGGAAATGTATAATCAAAATATATCACTATGTTATTAAGGCTGTGGTTACACTTTAAAGTGGTTTGTTAACATACCCCCTCCGTCATGCATCTGCTGGTTCAAGGGGATTAACTTTGGCTCACTTTAATTGCTGTTAGTATATTTCAATTGCAGTTTATGTTGTTTTTTTTGAACTTTGGATATTACAATATCATATGTGAAGTTGCAGCTTCTCAGTGCCTCTATACTACCAGAATGGATAATGTTGAAAGTTTTCACTTATTCTGTCTTTGATGTAAAGATAATCTTGAACTAGATATTGTATATATATTTATGCTTTAGTTCAGTTTACATTAATATGATGTTTTGGTGTCTTTTTACAGGCATACTGTGAATTCAAATAATTACCTCATCCAGACAAGTTAGTGCCATACTGTGTGCTCTGTATCATCCCTCCCTCCATACACCTGCTGGTTGATTCAGTTTTACTTCAGGTCATTCTGGTTGTTGCTAGCATATTTCAACCACAGCTCAGTTTGTTGCTGTGGACTGTAGATATTGTTTTCTTGATATAAAATTAATTTTTCATTACTTTTTTTCAGTTTACAGGACAATGATGAAAATATGCATTTATAAACAACTCTTTGGAATGGTGAACATTTTCAGACCAGAGCTGGTTTTCTTACTGCATGTTCTTTCTCCTCTTCAATCACCTGCACTTTTTGGTTTGCGCAACTTTGTTTCAGGTATATCTGATTGCTGTCCATATAGTTTAACATCTTCTCATTTGGATGCTTTAGACTTCAGATGTTAATCTTTCTGATACAAGTTTGCAGAGTTTTAGTACTTTTCCCACACTGCACAATAACATGCTGAAAATCTGTTTATATAAACAAATTTGTATGTATAGTGAAAATTTTCAAACCAAATTAAAATCCAGATTTGTGATTTAGTAATGTTTATATCATTATAACGAGTGATGCTGTCTCTTTGTCTCAAAATTAGCCAGTAATCATTATTTCACTATGATTTTCAGCTCCACTTCCTCTTCATCACACCCCTACTAATGGTGTTCTAGAAGGTTCCATTTTTGCCCCGCTCCTATTTTCCATCTAAATTAATAAAGTCCAACTCAATTTACTTCACCTACCATTCTTACTATCCACTGACAAGGTGATCCCATACTGTAGTAATCATGCTCTGCCTTCACTTGAGCAGGATCCGCAAAAATACTTCCTCTGTTTTATCCAATAGATCAACAATAAACACTTAATATTCAGCTCTTAAAAAAATATTTGGAAACACAGAAACTATGTAAAATCATGACTACTTGGTAATGCTACATGATCTTAATACCCCGTTAGAGATTTTCTACTCTTTCAAGGACTTTGGTATATGGCTAGACCCTGCTATCAATTTTCAATGATACCTAATCAATACTCATAAATAAGCCAGTTCATCCCTTGTTCTTGTCCAATGGAATTTGTCCATTATTTTCATACTCTACCAGGTCAGCAACAGGTAAAGGTATAGTTCTTGCGCAGCTTGAATATGGGCTTCCAATAGTAGCTGCACTATCTGAAAACAGCACTTCAGCTAGAGTGGAGCAAAAGGAGCAGATGCCTGAGTGCAAAGTGTCCAGGGATGTGACTGGCAGATCTTGATTGATCTTCTGTACATGCTGGCATCTAGAAATAAATGTCTGTATTACATTTGTGGTCAAAACTGAAGTCCTGTAGTGCTTCGTGTGTGGCATAAATGGTAGCCACATTTAAAGGTACCAGTCAAGCAGTATGCTACAGTTTAAAAGGCAAAGAGCTTTCTTTTTCCTTCTACTAAACCAGATCAGGAAATGGAACCATCTGCAAAAATGGCTAGCTACACGTCTGGCTTTATTGCCCTCTCATGTAGAGATGGCCTCCACTGTACTAATTTGGAAGAAGCTAAGTAGGTTCCAGTCAAGCCAATTACTTAATGATTGGCTCATAATTGTTTGAACTCCTTAATGAGCAAGTTCTTCTCCTTATAACGTCTAAACTAATTAGAGAAATACTGTTCAGTTCATAATTATGCATTTTTCACCTTCAGCATGCTATATATCTTGACATAGAAATGCGCAATGCAGCATCCAGTTTTACTGTATGAATGCATACTTTTCATTTGCTGTACATTTACATCTCCTTTCTGTAAATCCCCTTTAGTTTGCATTCATTATCTTGCATTTCTCCAGCAAACTCTTTTGTATCTTTTCCTTCTAGTTCATGTATATAATGGATATATAAACATTCATGCTTCCTTGTATACTGTCCCATGTTAATAATACTCATTTTCTTCATGTTGCTGCATATAGTAAACGTTGACCTACTTAGTACTGTCTAATTGTATGTTTCTCAAATGTTGAAGATGATGTCCCTTCTTCCAGGCTGAGACTGAAATTGGTTCAGTTTTGATCAGTGCTCTACCACATTAACAAATTTAATAAATAGTAAAAATACAGGGTATAACCAACATGCCATATGTGGACTGATTAAAGGCCCTGTCTCTGTATTCAGTTTCCTGAGGGGTGATCTGTGCCTGGCATGCAAGGCAATCTCTGACTCGGCACTGATGGAAATGTTGCATATTTGCAAAACTAACTTCACAAGAGTTATTTGCTCCAAAGATCTCAGTCTGATCTCTGACATGAATAACTCATGCTGGAGAGACAGATATGAGTCCCAGAGATTGCCTCTCCTCTGGAATAGGCTTCCTATGTATGTGAAGCAGAGCCCTTCCCTGACCATCTTGTGCAATCTGGACCAAAGGATGGGAAATCACAAATTCACTCCCGGGGTGATACCTATGTCACTTATGGACAGAACCAGTCTGCAAAAATTGTCAAAACCTCTCTTGCTGACCCTTGTTATCTTTATCCTAGGGATAGAAAATTGGGTAAAATCTGGATAAAACTAGCTAGGTTTGTAACGGCTTTTGAGCAGTTAGCCTAATAATCTGGTATGACCCTATGAACCTATGAACAAGAAAGTACATTCAGCATTTTTCATTATATTATGTTTGACAGCGAGTGACAATTAGTCTAACTAGTCTGCCCTTGAAATAAACTGGACAATGTTCAAACTGTTCATTTTCCCTTTTCCCTATCTCTCTTTCTCTACCTGACCCATATCCTCTTAAATGCCTCAGGTGATTCCTTCTCCATCATCCATTTCCACTAGACACACTCTCATTGAGGATAAAATTTGTTTCTTAAAGTCACCTTGAAGCTATATAATTTATTCATAAAACAAAATATCATCTTTTTGAATTTATGTGTGCTACCGAGTCCTAAACTTCAGGTATGAAGCTACAATGTTATAAAGATTATTGCATGGATGTGAAGGTGGACAATGCAAATGTATATGAAAGCACTATTTGCTATTTTTTTCATTGTCTAAAGTCAATGTTGTTGTCTAGGAAAGTTATGTTCTTTTCTGGACATTAAAATAAATACTTAAGTCATTAAAATAAAGGAGAAGTGTGGCCACTACTGAAACAATGATAATACTAGTCAGACAGACAGAAGTGTGATTGTTGACTAAATATAGTGATAATCTACTGATTAGAAACCAGGGTGCCTTGACTTCCATAATGCTTTCCACATTAGCAGGCTGACTCAAATTTTTCATTGTTTATATTTGTGAATCATTTCCACTACACATCAGTACTAATGCAAGTCAACAACTGGCTCTAAAGTGCTCTTATAACATGGCACTAATGTCATTCCAGCTACTTCTTCCAGAGACATTGCAGACAGTCCATGCATATCATTTCATTATTCTTTTGTGAAGTCCACATATTGTTTATAGTGTAACAGAAAGGTACTAATCTGTGAGAGGGAGTTCTTTTTCCCTTAAGACAGCTTTTCTATTATGTGTATACAACAGGTTGATTACAAAAATGGAATGGGCTGTGCCTTTAAATCTTCTGCTGAACTCATGTTACAAAAACTTGTTACCTAGAGCTATTTTATTCTTCAATAATAATGAAGTAATGATTAAGTAGGTCACAAATGCCATGTGATATCCATTGTTCATGAACCATCTAAATAACTGTATTATGTCTTAAGCACTGGGTTGGGAATGCTGAATCCACAAGTATTAACTGCATCTCATTTCTCAGAACAAGCATAGTATCACCAGTCTTGCAATTTCATCTTACTAGACACATAAACCCCTCAAAACAGTGTAAACCAGTGTCACTGATATGTTAGGTGGGCACTGCCTAAAGTCACTGCTCTTGAATATACGTGCCACATAAGGCTATGCTTGCCTGAAGACCAACAGTGTGTTTCCAAGGACATCTGTGCAGCCATGGAAATAATAATTATGAGGAAACAGATTAATTTCTAGTAGCATGGATAGGAGCTAATATAAACATGTCGAAATTCTACCCAGTAAATTCTGCTGTGTTCTCTGCTGAATGTCCCTTGGATAAAGTAAACATGATTACTGTCTGGCTGCTCTCCTCATCTGGGATATTTATGGAAATCTGCAGCCTTGTGACACTTGGCAGCTATAGTTTAACAGCTATGGATGTCAGCATGCTGCAGTAAAAGGCTCTTACAGCTGTTGCTAAGGGAAAGAGAGAGATCGCATACACACACACACACACACACACACACACACACACACACACACACACACACACACACACACACACACACACACACACACACACACACACACACACACACACACACACACACACACACATGACCTTCTTTACTTACCAGTAACATAATCTAATTAAGCATACCACAGCTAATCCTTGTTGATGTTGTGGCATCTCAGACACTTATAGCCCCTTAGGGACAAGGATGCATCAGTTTATTAGGTCTCATTGCTTTTGGCATCTCTCTTATCTTCCTAAAAGCTGAACTGCATGTTTGGATTAGTTTAAGTATTGTTTAATTTCCATAAATAACCAAAGGTTAACAGTGAACCTTAACTTTTTTATCTTGTATATGCTAAACATTGCCAAAATCTGTGGATCACAGCTGTTACAATAACCGTTTGACTGAACATTAGTCAAAACATAACAATTTAACTATACATATATATATATATATATATATATATATATATATATATATATATATATGTGTGTGTGTGTGTGTGTGTGTGTGTGTGTGTGTGGTCAAGTGGTCAAAACAGAGTAGATCAAGCAGTATTTGGTGAAAAACAAAATATCTCAAAGCAAGTGGAAATCCCCCTATACCCTTACCCCCCTACTTATATAAAGCAAGTCTGAGATTGCAATAGTAGCAGTAGAGAAAGGGCAAATATCCCATTCTCAGTAAGAGTCTTCAACTGCTAGTACTGCAGATTACTCCATTAGATTACCAGAGTCTTCAACTTCTTGTCATGCAGATATATATATATATATATATATATATATATATATATATATATATATATATATATATATATATATATGGTCATATACCAACTCTTTTGCTCAACATTTTCTGGAATTCATAAATTCCAACGCCTTGGATCAACTTATTTGCACCCCCACCAGGGGCAGCAATATCCTATCATAATATCATTACCAACATGGGCAACCGGTGTTCCACACCAGAAGTCAATTTCTCGTTGGTCAGAACTGACCACAAGCTAATCACCCTAGACATCCATATCCCGCTCCCAGCACCAATTATTGAAACCACCGTAAAAAACTTCTCCAAAGCCAACTTCACACTTCTTAAGACAGAAGTGGCAAACTTCATGACACCCATGCAGATGGACAATAGAGGTACGACTGTTGAATGCTACACAAATGCACTTTATAAGCACTTAAACAAGTGCATGGATCATGCTATCCCTAATAGAACCAAGATGCTATCCTCCAAAAAAAGGAAGCCAGTCTGGTGGTCCTCTGCCATAAACAAACTCTACAACAGAAGAAAGAAACTGTTGCAAAAAAGAGTAAAATCCCATGACTGGAGGAACTCCCTGGTCAACCTCAGTAAGAAGCTGAGATCCCTCATAATATCCTCCAAAGCTAGTTACAAAAACAAAATTGCCACTGACTCTAAAGACAACCACAAAGCATTCTATAGCTATGTCAAGAATCTCAATGGCAACACTCAGATCTGCTCTGAGTTACAGCACAATGGCACTAAATATACAGAAACAACTGATATTGCCAACATCCTGGCAGATAGGTTCAGTACTAACTTTACCCCCCCTCTCATCCCCTAGAGGGTCCATCTCAATACCGGAAGAATGCAAAGATCCTGTAATCACGGCTGCACAGGTAAACAAAAACACTCTCCAAAGCCAAGAACACAGCATCCATGGGACCTGACAATATCCCAGGCTGCGTTCTACATGAACTACAGAATGAACTGGCACCCTACCTAAGTACCATGTTCAATCATAGCCTCACCTCAAACTTTGTGCCCACTGAATGGCACACCACGATGGTTATCCCACTCCACAAAGGGGGAGCCATGACAGACCCCAGGAACTACTGCCCCATTAGCCTGATGAGCCTGGTCTACAAGGTCATGGAATGTATCATCATGGAACTCATAAACAAAGACATTGGTAATCTCCAAACTCTAGACCCTACCCAGTTCGGGTTTGTAAAAGGCAAATCATGTCTCCTAAACCTGATTGACTTCTTTGAAGCAGTCACCAAAGCCATTGATGAGGGTAAGGTGGTTCACACAGCTTATCTAGATCTCGCCAAGGCTTTTGACACCATCCCCCACTCTGAAATTATAGATAAGCTCACTAAACTAGGTACAAATCCCTATGTCACAAGATGGGTTGTCAACTGGCTCATGGACAGAGCCCACACTGTGAAAGTAGCAGACTCCAAATCTGACTTCAGACCAGTGACAAGTGGAGTACCACAGGGTTCAGTCCTGGGTCCTCTCCTGTTTGGTATCTACTTCTCTGAAGTACAGGCTAACAAAGAATGTCTTTGGCTAACAAAGTCTGCAGATGAATACAAACTAGGAGCCATAATTGAAACTCCTAACGATGCGGACATACTATAAAAGGGCCTCACTGAGACAGATGCCTGGTGTCAAAGCCATGGCCTGAAGCTCAATGCCAAAAAGTGTATTGTCATTCCTTTTGGTAAAAACTCTGTACCCATGAACTACCACATAAGTGGTAGTCTACTTAACCCCGAAAGTGTGATAAGAGACCTTGGGACACAGGTGGACAGTAATCTCTCCTTTGATAATCACATCACCACAGTGGTCAGGAATTCCTTCTATGTGGCTCACCTCATCACAAAAGGTTTCTCATCCAGAAAAAAAGAGGTCATTGTTCCCCTCTACTCATCACTCATTAGACCCATTATAGAGTACAACGCCCCTTTTGGTATGTACCTCACAAGACATCTACAACAACTGGAAAGGCCACAGAAATACCTCACAAAGAGGATTACTGGCCTCAAACAGATGCCCTACACAGACCGTCTCAAAAAACTCCAGCTTTACTCCATCGCATATCGCCTACTCATAGGCGATCTCTGCCTAACATACAAGGCTATGTCAAACCCAGAGCCGTTGGACATGCTCCACTTAAAGAAATCCCAATCCCTGCGAGCTACGGGACCTAAACCTTGTCACCACAATAAACAGAACATGCTGGAGGGATAGATTCCTGTCCCAGAGACTTCCCATACTCTGGAACAGACTACCTGTTTATGTCAAACAGAGCTCCTCATTAGCACTCTTCAAGAAAAGTCTTCATGATTGGATGGGAAATAGGAAATTCACCCCAAGGATCACTTCTGTGGCTCTGCTCGATAGGGGCACAGGAAAATAATTTTCATGGGTGGCGAAAGCCAGGGTACCTTTTTGGCTAGGCTTATATAGGCCCTAGGGCTAATAGCCTAGTACCTACCTTTGAACCTATGAACCTATATATATATATATATATATATATATATATATATATATATATATATATATATATATATATATATATCTGCATGGACACACAAAAAAAAAAATCTTGCTTTTTTCCCACTTTTCTGAGATTTAAAAAAGTTCAGTTACGGCTTGCTGTTCTTGAACTGTTTGTAAGTTTCTGTGAGGCCATTTTTTGCTTGGGCTAAAGGAAAGTCTCTCTGTTGATCAGTGGCAGTGAAAAACATTGAGCAGCCTGCCTGCCCCTGTGGGAGTGGTTACTGACTTGAAACTGTAGTTTTATTGGCCATTTTGGGTCAATTCCAAAACTCCTTCATCTTCCTCTCTTAACACCCTCTTTTGTGCGGTTTTGCGCATTTTTGAGCATAGCGCAACAATGGGCAGCGCCGCCTAATTGGGTTTAAACTATTCCTGGCTCCACAAAGTCTGCTCTTCACTTTTTCCCTTAGAACTGCTCTGTCTCTCAATTTAAACACCATATTCTCATTCTAAGGCCCTTCACTGGTCCAATTAAGTAATCCTACAAGTTAGCACTATTAAACCATAAGCACTACTTACTCTTATAATCTCTACGATTATCCTGTCCTCTATTGGTCCATCTTAAATTCAGTTTCCCTGTTATTCTAGCATGTCCATAGGTCAGTCAATGGTTTCCTCTCCAGTCCAGCTGGTGAATCTGGGAATTTTGAGGCAATGTTACAACTGTCTCATGTACACAGACAACCCTCTCCTCCTCCAAACAGGTTCAAATATATGTGAGAGATGCAACTATTTAGCCAAACTGGAGGCTGAGCTCTCTCATCTCAAAACTGGTGTAACCAGTCAGGAGGAGAAGGTAACCTCACACAACACAATTCCAGTATCACATAGTCCCACCACATCAGCGAACCAAACACATAAATACACAAAAACATACTCGGAGGCTCTAAATAAAAATCTACCTAAGCAACAGAGACCTCCAAAGCAGACATCCAAGCAAACACTACCCCAAAACAAAACACACACAACACATAACCCACAAAGTCAGTGTGCCAAGCAGCCACAGCCCTTAAGGCTGAATAACACACCTGATACTCTTGTTATAGGTGACTCTATTGTCAGACACACTGACGTCCCGCTCACCAGGCTGAATAAAGAGAAGGTCACGGTGAGCTGCCTGTTGGGTGCTAGGATCCGACACATAATGCAAGCACTCAGGTCACTCCAAAGCAAATACAAATATGACTCAGTCATTGTACATGCTGGTGTGAATGACCTGAGACGTACCTCCCTGGACTACATGAAAAGAGACATAGAGGAGCTCTCTGATCATGTAGCCCAGGCTGGTATGACCCTGACCTTGAGCAGCATCTTACCCTCACCTAGAATGATGCCACAGTACAAAGACAAAATGATCTATTTTAACAATTGGCTAAAAGTTTGGTGTCATTCAAAGGGGATCCAGTGTCTGTCAGCCTGGGATGACATGCTCGACAAGCCACGTTGCTTCGCTAGGGATGGCTTGCACCTGTCACCACTGGGCTTTCGGATATTGGCAAAGGCTCTTGCCACCCCCATAGTGCCTTTATTAGGCAAGGCTCAAAAGTCAAACCCACCCCCATAGACAGCACAAGGAACAAGAAACTAAGGGTAATGCTGCTAAACGCCAGAAGTCTTAACCTCAAGATGCACGCACTCGAAGCTCTCCTCAGTATGGAGAACATCGATATCTGTGCAGTGACAGAAACCTGGTTCAAGGCTCCAGAGAGCACCCCAGCACTACCAGGCTATACCTCAGATCCTGCTTTTCAGCCCCAAAACCCGGACCGAACCACAAAAGGAGGGGGAGTTTCCATATTTATCAAGGATATCCACACCTCCAGGTTAGTGGCATTGCACGAAGTATCAGAGACCATCCATGTGCAACTAACAGTGGGCAAGACTGCTTTTCAGTTTATAGCATCCTACAGACCACCCTCTCAAAGTCAGGAATCCCATTCGGCCTTCCTGAAAACATTGGAGAACATGAAGATCTCTCCGAACACCATTATATTGGGCAACTTCAACCACCCAAACATTGACTGGGAGCACTACTCAAGCCCCAGCACCTTAGCCCAAAGATTCCTGGAAATTATAAACTCAAATGCTATGGAACAACTAGTCACCACTCCCACAAGAGGGGACAACATACTAGACCTGATCATTACCAACATGGGGACTCTATGCTACACACCAGAAGTATATCCCTCATTGGTAAGATCAGACCATAAATTAATTTCACTGGATGTCCACATCCCGACCCCACCCCCAGCCCAGAAAACCACAGTGAAAAACTTCTCAAAAGCAAACTTCTCACTTCTCAAAACCGAAGTGGAATCCTTCAAGGCCCCAGGGCCAGTGGAAACTACAGCCCAAACTGCAGAATCCTATATAAATGCATTCTACGGACATCTCCAGGAATGCATGGATCATGCTATCCCAAACAAAACCAAGACCCAATCATCCAAAGGCAGGCGTCCAGTCTGGTGGACCCCTGCCATAAATAAACTGTACAACAGAAGGAGGAAGCTACTACATGATAGAGCAAAATCCCTAATAGGGAAGGCATCGCTGATCAGTACTAGCAAAAAATTATGATCCCTCATAAAATCCTCCAAGGCCAGCTTCGAGAGAAAAATTGCACAGGACACCAAAGACAATCATAAGGCTTTTTTCAGTTATGTCAGAAACCTGGGATGCAACTCCCAGACTTGTTCTGAGTTGATTCTAAATGACAAAAAATACACTGAACCCACAGACATCGCCAATATCCTGGCAGACAGGTTCAGTGCAAACTTCTCCACCCCCTCCCCCCCAAAAGAGCAAGTATCTATCCTGGCAGATGGCTGCCTTCCAAACATCTCAGATGCTCAGGTGAAGGCTGCCCTCTCCAAAGCAAAAAACACTGCTTCCATGGGACCAGATGGCGTCCCAGGTTGCATCCTACATGAACTACAAGAGGAACTAATCCCTCAAATAAAACAGCTATACAATCTCAACCTCACTACAGGATATGTGCCCACAGAATGGCATACAGCAACAGTGGTCCCACTCCACAAAGGTGGAGCCTCTACGAACCCTGGAAACTATCGCCCCATAAGCCTGACTAGCTTAGTCTGCAAGGCTATGGAGAGGATCACCATGGAGCTCATAAACAAAGACATTGGGGACCTACAGACACTAGATCCTACCCAGTTCGGCTTTGTCAAGGGCAGATCCTGCCTTTTGAACCTGGTTGACTTCTTTGAAACATTCACCAAAGCCATAGATGAAGGGAAGGTAGTCCACACAGCTTATCTGGACCTTGCAAAGGCATTTGACACAATACCCCACTCGGGCATCATAGATAAGCTATCCAGCTTAAATATAAACCCCTATGTCACAAGATGGGTCACAAACTGGCTCAAAGACAGAACCCACAGAGTGAGAGTTGCTGGAGCCATGTCAGACTCGAAACCGGTCAGAAGTGGCATCCCACAGGGTTCTGTCCTGGGACCACTCTTGTTCGGTATATACTTTTCCGAGGTACAGGCAAACGTGGGAGGACTATGGCTCACCAAGTTCGCAGATGACTGCAAACTGGGCACCATAATCAACTCTCCAGCTGACACAAACATCCTTCAAAAAGGTCTCACAGAGACAGATAACTGGTGCCAGTGCCATGGTTTAAAGCTAAATGCCAAAAAAATGTATAGTCATACACTTTGGCAAAAACAATGTGCCCACAAATTACCACATAGGTGGAAACCCATTAAGTACAGAGAAAGTTATTAGGGACCTGGGGACCCAAGTTGATAGCAATCTCTCCTTTGAAAACCACATTGCCAAAGTGGTTAGAAAGACCTTCTACATAGCCCACCTCATCACGAAGGGTTTCACATCTAGATCAAGAGAGGTAATCGTGCCCCTTTATTCATCCCTCATCAGGCCCATCATAGAATACAATGCCCCTTTTGGGATGTACCTTACCCGACACCTGCAGCAATTAGAATGACCCCAAAAGTATCTCACCAAGAGGATCAAGGGTCTCAAACAGATGCCATATGCTGCTCGGTTAAAAACTCCAGCTCTACTCAGTTGCATACCACCTACTTGAGGCGATCTATGCCTGACATACAAAGCTATGTCAAATCCAGAATTAATGGACATGCTCCACCTCAGTAAATCTAAATCCCTTAGAGCCACACGCTCGAGGGACTTGAACCTCAGCACAGAAATAAATAGAACTTGCTGGAGGGACAGGTTCATAACCCAGAGGCTCCCTTCGCTCTGGAATAGAATTCCAGTTCATGTGAGGCAGAGCACCTCACTGAATCTCTTCAAGAAGAATCTCGATAAGTGGATGGGGGATCGTAGGTTTGTCCCAGGGATTACTCCCATGTCACTATTAGACAGAGGCACAGTAAACTAAACCTTAAAAGGGCACAGTATACTCAAATCAAGGGGTGGCGTAAGCCATACAGAATCGGGCTAGGCTTATAATTGCCCCAGGGCAGATAGCCTAGTATGAACCTATGAACCTATGAACCTATATATATTTATTTAACATTTATATACCAGGAAAGTCTGACTGAGATAGAGTCCATTTTCAGCAGAGGCCCAGGGAGAAACACTCCAGATACATCTTTGGAATGTGGGAGGAAAAAGGAACACCCAGAGGTAACATACAAATACAGAGAGGATATGCAGGCTCCGCAAAGAAGACACCCCAGCTGAGAATTGAACCGGAGACTGTGCCGGCCTAAATTTATGCATATATTGATGGATACTGCTATAACTGATATATATATATATATATATATATATATATATATATATATATATATATATATATATATATATATACTTGGTTATTGATTCATTTTGTCACATGCAGATTAGATAGATAGCTAGATAGTTTAGATAGATAGATAGATAGATAGATAGATAGATAGATAGATAGATAGATAGATAGATAGATAGACAGATTGACAGATAGATAGATACATAGATAGATAGATAGATAGATAGATAGATAGATAGATAGATAGATAGACAGACAGATAGATAGATAGATAGATAGATAGATAGATAGATAGATAGATAGATAGATAGATAGATAGATAGATAGATAGATAGATAGATGGATATATGTATATATAGGGTCCATGTCAACATACTGGAAAGCAATAAACTGCAAGTCATAATATGAATATACAATGTTGAAATGTCAACATGCTGAAATGTTGTTTGTACTGGTGTAGTGTACATACTGTATGTAGTATATGTTTGCTGTTAGTAGGTATTTTGAGTTCAATGCTGTAAAGCTTCAACATTTGGACAGTTCTGGATTTTGCATTCACTATTTTGATTTCCAGTATACCACTATTCAATAAGTTGTCACACACCTGTATGTATACAAATGTATATTGTAACACAGGGTGGTGGTTCTCACCAGTAAAACATATGAAGTGCTGTCTTACTATGTAGATGTCTGTTCTAATGCACTGTGTTAATAGTAATCTTTGCTATGTTGAATTGTGCAGTGTATGAATGATCTGTGTAAAGAACTGCTGCCGATTAAGCAACATAAAGCAACCACTCCAGTGACACAGAGGGATAAAGCTCTGACTCTAGCCCAGTCAACCCAAGCTTGATTTGAAGCTCGGGTGACTAAGAAACAGAAAAACAGGGAGGGATAGGTATTTCCTTTCTGTGGGTGGTTGGTCCTATGGGCAATTCCAGTATCTGATCTCTGTTGAAGGATGGGGACATGATGATTGGAGACATGTCAAGCATATGGTAATGGTGGAGGGCTTTAGCTGAGCTTCCATGGAGGAGGGAGTGATAAGTCAGCATGC